>NC_068991.1:1337744-1339031 GCF_001194135.2 Octopus bimaculoides | reverse complement strand
TATATATATATATAGACATACATATATATGAACAGATACATATTCCACTAAAAACTATTTTTTATCAGTTCCTGTTATCTCCAGCTGGTCTATATCTCCTGCTAAACCAATTCTAATAACATCTACTGAATAATAATAATAATAATAATAATAATAATAATAATAATAATAATAATAATAATAATAATAATAAACAATTTCATTTCTTTGCCACCAGGGCCCATTCGTATGTACGATAAACGAATGAAAAATAATTACATCAGCGAGTGGGAATACAAACATAATTATATATCGGACATTAGCGAGGTGGATGATATAGTAGGAAGTATTGAATTTTTTTTTAAATATTACACACAATAATTACATAAAATAATTAAAATGAATATACAAAAAGATATGATTTTCAAAAGATATCATCTAAAAAAGAGAAAGGGTAAAGCAACGACACACGGATGGGAAACGTGCACTCGGGTGTGATTAGGATTCCTGAAAAGGCTAATAATAACTGAATGTATGTATGTAATTATGTATGTACAATGTTTAAGTAATAAGCTTATTAAATTGGACAGGAAACTCCCTGTGATATGGTTATGGCCTTAAGAATATTGTAGCTGGTGATCTTAAACTTTCTGATTTCTTGTCATTGCTGCTTTGAGAGCTCGACCAACCTCAGTGATATTTGGCTTCTGTTTCATAAATTATGCAGATGACATCTCTCTCTGCAACTAACCAATCTCTTGAATTGTCTTCAGCCATTAAAGGATCCTCACTTCTTGCCGTTTCCAACGGAACAAATGAAGTAAAGTGTATGGCCAAAGGTTTTCTAGGATTTCAAAGTTGTATTTCATTCCCGACCTGACTTCATACACGTGAATATATACATATGTATGTACAAAAGAAAACCATATATGTGGGCGAGTGTGTGTGTGTGCGTACATATGTATGTATGTACGAATGCATGTATATGTATTGTGTAAACTCAATCATCTATGCACTTTCTTGTGTATCATTCGGTGCAAGCACCTCATATTAACAGGGGAATGCAACCATGGATGTACAAAGTCGACTGGTGATGCACTTCGACATCGGATCTTGCCTTAGGAATACTTGCAATTCTAAACCAATCACAGAACCTTACGTTTGCCTGGAGTATTTGTATTAGTAGAGGTTAACCAGTATTTCATCCACATTGATTATCCCTGCTTAATAAATCATTTTATCATATCTATATAGGTATATATATATATATATATATATATATATATATATATATATATATATATATAT
>NC_068991.1:1333490-1336484 GCF_001194135.2 Octopus bimaculoides | reverse complement strand
TAAGGCACAAAATGTCTCTCCCCAGACACAGTAGAATATATATATATATATATGCATGCATGCATGCATACATACATACATACATACATACATACATACATACATACATACATACATACGGTGCATCTGTATGGGTAATTTTGAATTACGTAGTTCTGGTGGGATAATATAAGAAAAAAAATATTAGAGTAGGTAGCTATATTTTGGCAGCCACCTTACAGACTGCATGCCGTCTTAAGCAATATTCTCTTCTCCTAAGCCACTCTCTTGTTTTAATCAATTTTTCTTAACATAATGACGACATAAATGATGTCTCTGTCGGATGTTTGTAAGGCCAATGTTTCGTTCATTATATAAACTCTGATGATTTGATGACGCAATCTGATCGTAATGTAAGGAAATGCGAGTAAGGATATAATGAATTAACGTATGAACAATCTTCCGACTTGCTTTGTTATGTATACATTGCGTTTTCAAGATATCAATGGAGAACATTTCGAAAAATGATTCCATGTCTCTTTCTGGACGCTTATTTCGAACTATAGAAGGGAACGCATTGAATACAGATGTATATTGGTATGTGGACATATATGATTCTGTTATGGAGATGGATCTCGAAGTGCATTTAAAACTATAGATAATATCATGCAAATAATGAGGTGAAAAGACCCATTTTTTGATTTAAAAAAATATATATATCGAGGGCAGCCCCTAGAACATGAACCTACATCTCTTGTAAACATAACAGCTGTTCTACCATTGGACTAAAGAAATCATTTGAATTTCTCTATTTTAAAAACTTCATTCTTCCCAACGAGAATCGTATGTAGATGACATCACAAGAATTTATAAACTTACGAAAGAGAGTAAAATAATACATTTTTGGAACTGAATCTCGAAGTATATATAAAGCTATAAATGTCTAATGGAGATGTAAGTTCGAGTCCCCACGGCAGACTTCGAATTTTCCTGTGCGAAATTGGGTTTTCAACCCAATATTTACACTTATAATTTATGGCCCTATATGCACTTCGAGATCCAGTTCCAAAACAGAATTATAGTAGCTCTCTGGGATGTTTATAAATTCTTATGACTTCAATATATATATATATATATATATATATATATATATATATATATATATATATATACATACATACACACACACACACACACACACACACACACCCATAATGCATTATATATTATATTATATATTATATTATATGGTAGTCTATATATATATATATATATATATGTGTGTATGTATCTCTACATATGTGTGTGTGTGTGTGTTTACTGAAGAAGATGAAAAATAGTCTTACATTACGTCTTTTTGTTAGGAAATAAGAAAAATTGTGAACCAGTGTAAATACCGTTGAATTGTACGTTGATTTTGGACGCTAATATATATTAGCGTCATATATATATGACGCTAATATCATATATATGTTCTTACATATACATACATACATACATATAAGTGTGTGTATATTTGTATGCTTGTATACATAAGAATGTACGTATGCACATAGATAAATATACATATGTGTCTAGGGATATTCGAAAATATAATTAATAACAATTTTGATATTTTTCGAGGAAATATTTTTAAAAATATAAAAAAGAAATATTCAATGATTTATCGATATTTGAATTAAATGTCAGGTTGTGTTAAAGTTGTAAAACTCAGAAAGTGTTAATATATAAATCAAATATAATTGATTGTATATAATCTGCACATTTCAACGTCGGTTTAGAAAGTCATTTACGATAACAATAAAATATAAAAGAAAGCCACGACAGAAAATCTTTATGTTCTTCTGAATGATATGCCGGACCACAACAATTATAGATGACGTCGATCGCTTAGATATCAGTTAATTACTGGTGCCAATGGGACTGATTTTGTCGTGTTGTGCTTGTGGTAGAATTATCTTAGAAATTATTACTATTACAAGGGTCATGAGTGGAATGGTAATATGAGGAACTCATAAAGCAAAAAACTTAATGATTTGCGGTACTGAGTTACAATCATTTAAATTTTGTGGTTAAATCCCGTCGTAGTCTCCTTTGCCAGTTAGTTTTTATGGACAACTTACGTATAATAATGGCGAATGTAGAATATGTGTTGTACCACGTATATTGTATCGTATTGTTTGTGTTTCCAAAGCACTATCAGCCAAAAGTATGGGGATAGCAAGCGGAATAATGTTATACTCACTGCTAGAAATAGATGGGAAAATACTTCGTCCCTTAACGGTTACTAATCTGCAATATCATAATTTCATCGAGCCATGAGGAAGAAATAATTATTGCAGCTGAAAACCTACAGTCAGAGTAAACGTAGAAAGAAGAAAGAGGATAATTACAAAAAAATAAAATTACACGGTATTAAAGAACAAAAATAGGTGAAAAGGGAGAGTAAAATCCCACCTCGGAAAACTAACAAAGAAAATCAAAACGAAGATAGACTCACCAGTCACCGAAAATTAAACAGGTAACAAACAAAATTACACATCTGTAGACCTACTATTTTCCAAAAAGTTATAATCGCACAACATCAGTTAATTTCGGACAAAAGAGGAATGGTGATAGTGTGTTACCCTGGAAAATGCCACATGAAATGTTTACATCTCAAGCATTTAGAGATTCATTGTCACTGTTCAAAGTTAGTGTGGTTCTCCATGATCTCATACTTCCAGACAAAACATTTAGCAGAGTAGGCGGTATTTTATACATTTCCACACATTTCTTAATCCAGCTATGTGGTTGACTATCAAAAGCTTTTTTATAGTCTACCCAGGCTATCGACAAGTTTTTGTGTCGTTTGTGACAATCTTCTAAGATCATCGCATTGATGAGTAGCTGATCTTTACAATATTATTATTGTTGTTGTTGTTGTTGTTAACTTTGCTATTATTCTACACTTGTTCTGACACTTTTATTCGGTTGATGCTCGCCTATTTTAAAGTGGTTTTGTGTGCGTGTGTG
>NC_068991.1:1332942-1333480 GCF_001194135.2 Octopus bimaculoides | reverse complement strand
GTGTGTGTGTGTGTGTGTGTGTGTGTGTGTGTGTGTGTGTGTGTGTGTGTGTTGCGTTTGTTAAGTTACAAATAACAACAAACATTTGCTTATGGAAAGACTCAATAATGATAGCAGAGTCAAATTTCGAATGCATAAAGAGTCTGACTGAGACTACATCCATAACTAATTTGACGGTCACAGCAACTTCAAACAGTTATCAAAATACGGAGTTGTAGACATGTTTATGGTGATAAGTTCAATAAAATCGACGGAGATGAGGCGGACTTAATGAAGTGAGAAGTTCTTATTAAATACAGTATGCTTCTAGATAATTGGTAATATTGAAATAAAGTACGATATTTTATTGCTGTGATATCATACTTTAGCATCTCATCTTGTTAAATCTGGTTTAATGAATTAATGGGGAGAAGAAAACATATATTTATACGCTATTTTTCAAATACTCTATACATACATACATACATACATATATACATATATACATACATATGCATACAAATGCGTGTGTATGCCTGTATCTGTGCATATAATATAT
>NC_068991.1:1329314-1332569 GCF_001194135.2 Octopus bimaculoides | reverse complement strand
ATATATATATATATATATATATATATATATATATATGCACACACATGTGTGCGTGTCTTCGTGTCTGTTTGACAACCGATGTTGGTTTGAGCGGTGGTAATGACTCCCTCAAAGTGCCGGGTGTTGAAACACTTGAAATTCATAGACAAGCAAGACAACTCACCCTTAATCCCATTCAAGAGCAATGCGCATCGATGATTCGCCATTTTTGTAGATTATTAGCATCAACTAATCTAAACGAGTCGGAGGCGATTCTAGTTTATGACTCTATGCAAAGTGTGAAAAGCATTTGCTGGTGTGACACGACGGTGCATACGTAAGAGTAAATTCAAATATAAACTGGAAGCTACGATAGTGTTGTAAATATTCTCCGCCACACACGATGTATGGGCACTGCTTGTTGGCCGGTAGGGTACGGTTTAGCGAGATGGGGGATTACTCTTTTAAAGGGCCGAGTGCTTAGAAGAAGAAGAAGATTTACTGAAAAGGATTTAAAGAAAGAGGGTATGGTCACTTCAGGAACGCCTTTGACAATCGGTAAGAAGAAGCATAACCTGATAAAAACAACAGCAACAAGAACACGACGATTCCTCAATATTGATTGGTTCTCTCTTTTAATGAGGTTCCATAATATCTTCAATTAAGATATACCAGTATCGATTAATTACAGGTGTGTCTCCTAGTTAATCCATAATCAATATAGAGTTTTATTTATGTTAACTTCCAAAAGTATCATACAAAATATGTAGTTTATAAAACATATTTATAAATAAATGTGTATACATACATGCACACAAACACACATTTATTTATATATAGATACATATATATATTTGTATATTATACATATATTTATGCATACATGCATATATAGACACACACACATACATACATACATACATGCCTTCCTTCCTCAGAGGACGAATTTAATTAAAAACAGAAAACATGCATATATACACACATACGTGCATGTATACATAACATATACGTACATGCATACATACACACATACATACATGCATGCACACATACACACGTACATGCATACATACCTACATAAAAACATACATGCATGCATGCATATATACATACATACATACACACATACATACGTGCGTATATACGCACATACACACACACATACATAAATACATACATGCATGCATACGTGCGTACATACACACACATACATACACACACATACATACACACACATACATACACACACATACATACAAACACTACGAACACAGAGTCATTATAAAATCCGTGTATTTTATTTAAAATGAGTCTAAGCTTATTCCTGTTTTGTCAGAATTAATCAGTGAAAATCGTGTGTGAAACCATTACGTTTTTAAATAGATTCGTTTTTCTCGAAAATGTTAACTCTGTATATGTCCTTCATCATTATGTATGTAGAAAATGTGATGCTGCGATTCAAAGGTTCCAGGTATTCTTTGCAGCGCTGATTTTCTATTCCACATTAAGTTACCTCAGTTATGTCCGCCCCAAAAGCAACGTTTCTTTGCCCACTGTCTCCCTCTTAGCATCAATGATCTATTTAAGGCGGCGAACTGGCAGAATGTTTAGCACGACGGGGGGAAATGCTTATCGGCATTTCGTCCTTCTTTATGTTCTGAGTTCAAATCCCACCGAGGTCGACTTTGCTTAGCATCTCTTCCGAGACGACACAATAGGAACCAGTTGATCGCAGGGGTGGATATAATCAACTTTTTCCCTCCCTCGAAACAGCTGGCATGGTGCCGAAAAATTCTAACCAATATCAGTGATTAGTTCGAGGTGTTTCCGTCTCAATCGTATCTCTTTCTTCTCTTCACTATTTTATGACCAACTGTACACAGTGTTATTGAATCAAGGGTTTTATTTAAAGTGACCTCAAAGTAGGGAATGTATTAGTAAAGTCAAATCGAAAACAGGAAGAGAGGAATAAAAAAAGAGAAGAAAAAAAAAGAAAATGGATAATTTCTTCCCATACGCACAACAGCGTTTTACGCGGATGAAGATCTTGTTTCAGGCGCGGTGTCACTTGTTTACCGGGGCTAAGCCATTCCTTACGCTGCTTCTTATTGATGTACATGCTCCATTTTTCGTCGCCAGTAAAGAAAGGACATGTATGATGTATTCCAAGATGAAATTAGTCTGAATAAACACAGAATAGTCATGGGTGGAACTGCATTTGATTATATGGCTGCCACCACTCGACATTTCTGCAAATAGGATTGATCTGGAGTCAAACAACAAAAACCACTGCCCATAGAACCAAAGAACCAAAGAAATACATACAAAACAACTAAAGAATACAAAAATACTCCGACTTTATTCCATTTCGACTTCATTCGTTTCTGTTTTATGCGTCTTTCAATCAATAATTACCTCATAAAATTATCAACTCATAAAATCGAATTAGATTTCCACCATTAAACATTTGTAAAATGTCTGTCGACTTCTTGAGACCGACATCTGTTGCTGAGGTTTCAAATCAGCCGAACAAACGATAAAGAGATAAACATAAACGCTGTTGATTTATTTTTGTTTGCGAATCATTAAAAACAACTTCTTTTACTAAAATAATTCATACCGTTTAATATAGAGACAAAGGAAGAAAGTTCCCATAACAACGCTGACATTAAAATACGTAATAAATATTAACAAATTACAAAAAGTTCATCAGCCAAAGGAACAAAACTCCTTAATTAAGACTTTGTTTAGTTTATTTGTTTTCAGTGTCTCTTTCTTTCAGACTTCTGGAATAATTAATTTCGGTACAAAAATGGATGAACCAAAGAAAATGACCCTAGGTTAAATGTTAGAATACAAATGGACTTTAAATCTGTTTTGAAAACTAACTTAGAAAACGGAAGCATTTTTTAAATGAAGGCAATTCGTATAGCGTGAACCGGCCGTTTACATGGCAACACAGAGATCTTGGAATGCATCATATATGTTCTTTCTTTACTGGCGACGAAGAATGGAGCAAGTACAATAGTTTTTCCATCCAAATAATTTTGAAGAATGCAAAATAAATGATAATTAGATAGGGCAATGTCCGATAGGTGCTCCAGCTTTTGGAATGTCATCCTCGCTCTATGTGGTCGAGCATTATCCTGATGGAAGAGCACCTTTCGTTTCGAAACCAAAGATGGTCGTTTTTCTCCTAGCACTGATTTAAGCCACTCAAGCTGCTCGCAGTATCTTTTCCTTTTGTTATTGTTTGATTTGGCTTTAAAAGTTGAA
>NC_068991.1:1328351-1329304 GCF_001194135.2 Octopus bimaculoides | reverse complement strand
GCCACTCAAGCTGCTCGCAGTATCTTTTCCTTTTGTTATTGTTTGATTTGGCTTTAAAAGTTGAAAGTAGACTAAACCTTTCGTATCCCACCAAACAGATAACAACACCTTACATGGGTTTCTCCCTTTCCCTACCCACTGTCTTCGGCGCTTGACATTTTTATAGAGAACCCATTCACTATTCGGTGCAAAAAAGGTCCATTCGTGTGACGTGACAGCAGAGAAGAGCACACATTCACCCTCTGCACGCGATTAGACTTGGAAAATTTGTGAGGGACCCATTGACCCAATTTGCTGACTTTTCTAATGGCATGCGGGTGTCGATGAATGTATTGAATGACCAAATCCAAGCTTCTTTGCTAATTCCTCAACAGTTACGATGGGATTTTGTTCCACCAGGGTTTGCAAGACGTCCTCATCGAGCTCTACAGGTCTTCCAGTAAGAGGGTCATCTTCTACGCTGTAGTTTCCGGATCGGAATTTCTGGAACCACCATTGACACTGGCTCACTCTTATCGTCCGATCCCCATACACTGCATTAATATTCCTCGCACTTTCCGTTGCGTTGTTGTTTTTATTGAACTCATAAAGTAAAATGCGCACATTTGTCACTTCTATTATAGCTTTGAAAAATAACTGTTAAAATCGAACTGCACTCTTCAAAACTTGCACTAAGAATAAGGGAACGGATCTATTTTAAAACGGGGGCCACATTTTTCATTAATGTTTTACGTAGTGTTTTTGGTACGGAAAGACTTTCAAACTTCGTATACTTATCTATTTTGTGTTATAGAACAGAAAAATATTTTTGTATTCGAATTTATTTCATGTAAAAAATTGTCTTATTTCGATAATTTCAACCAATCACTGACGAGTATTCAGTTGTTTATATTTACTCCTTTGGCTGATTAAGCGATGTAAAGCGTATTTAATCTCCATACCTTCGTTTTATT
>NC_068991.1:1325946-1328341 GCF_001194135.2 Octopus bimaculoides | reverse complement strand
TTTGCTTTAACCCTAACCCTACGGTTAGGGTTAATTGTTTCAGAATCGTTTGTTTATGTAGTCGGCACTTAATGTATATCGGCTGAATGGACGTCAGTGATTGGTTGAAATTACAGAAATACAACTTTCACATGGAATAACTTATGGATTTCTTTTTTTTTTAAGAAGACTAAGAGAAAAAGATGTTTTATATGACACATTCTACCAGTGTTCCAAGTTTCAAAGTGTTTCGTTAATGAAAAATGTGGCCCCCGTTTTAAAAAAGATCCGAATAAGGCAAAAACTAAGAACAAGGTAAAATTACTCCCTGCTTTTATAGCAAATTGATGCAGGTAATTTATCCCGCCCCCTCGGACTTAGTTTGTGCAATTGTAAAAACCGCGTTATTTATGGGATGACCCAATATATATGTACGTATATATATGTACATATATGTATATATTATTATTATTATTATTATATCGGATGCCAACTCGAGCAACTGGTGGCAGTTTAATGATCCAGTATTTTAATGGCAGTCAGTATTGCGTGACTTTGGCACCAAGAATTGCCAGTAGTTGCCATTTTTGTTTCAGTCTCTGAAATTTTATGTGGGCGTGTGTGTGTGTTTGTGTGCGTGCATCCGTGTGTATCTATCTATATATATATATATATATATATATATATATATATATTATGTATGTATGTATGTATGAGTAGTGCCAAGTCAGCTTATATTTTGTTCAAACGATCTTATGAAACTAATTTCTTTCTTGTGGTCGGTAGATGAAAATAACAGAAATTAGTGTGGGGGTGGAATATTACATTTTACTGCGACTTTCTGTCTTCAGTATATTTTTATTCATAGTGCCTGGTCATGATATTACCATCCTTTCAATACACGCAAACACACACACACACACATACACACATAGTGGATGTCTACACTTGTTTGTGTCCTAAACTTCTGTTATATCGAATAATTACGTCACTCGCTTCTCATGAGAATATGCAGGCACGCGCGTGTGTGTGTGTGTGTGTGTGTGTGTGTGTAAAACCATTCATTTATAATTTCAACATCCGTCGACGCATGAATCTCTTAAAAGATTAACATCCAACTTCCTCCTCGCCACAACACTAGACCCTATCTAATTAACAACCAACGTTTCAAACCATCAATCGCACCTGGCCTCTCTTATTAATGTCACCGAAGCACATCGTAAATGGTGCCCTGTACACGAATTGATATTTATCACAGATCGTAAACTAATCCGTAAAATCAACGTAAACATTTGTAGACGTGTCAACGTGTTTGTCAACTTGAATATCGATAGTTGTTCCTTAATCACGTTTTTTCTTACGTTTCCGTATATATTTATTCGAGAGTTTTCGGTTTCCGATTTCTTGTGACAGATTGAGCGATTTAATCCAGGTTATTTACTAAATACGTTCCTTGTGTGATGTATACGTATATTATCTATCCGTCTGTTTACCTGTGTGTGTGTGTGTGTGTGTGGATTATATAATCTATACTGTCGTGGAGTATATCCCTGTTTATGGCATATGACCAAGTCAGAATGTTACAGACTCTTTCGCGACATTTATTGCACTTAACAATATCGACGACTCTTCAAGCATGGCTGCAATCTATACTTTTTTCTTTTGGATGTAACCCACGCTGTTGCGATTGATTTTGTACAGCGTTCCTTCTTTTCATAGTTGACTAATTTTGTAACATTTCATCACTGTTGGTTTCTAAGACGACTTGTGATTATTTCACCCGGCCTTGAAGTTCTCCCCGTTACCCCAAAACGCGTGACTGTGTCCGTCCATTATTGTAGTTGAACTCTCGCTCCCTTTCGTAGAATCACAGCCACTGTACTGCATTGACTATTCACTGAACGCTTACTACTGGTCCTACATTTTCATTTTTTTTTTTTTTTTTGGTTGCTCCGTCTTCCAAATCCACTCACAAGGCTTTGGTCGGCCCGAGGCTATAGTAGAAGACACTTGCCCAAGGTGGCACCCAGTGGGACCGAACCCGGGACCATGTGGTTGGTAAGCAAGCTACTTACCACACAGCCACTCCTGCGCCCTATACACATACATACATATATATATATTGCGTATATAGATACATTTTAAATAATGTCTATTTATGGTTGTACATAAATATTTTAATCTTAATTTTTTTTCTATTATCTTTTATAATAATTTTTATTTTCTTTATTTTGCTTTCGCTTTTTACTTCGATTCTTTATCAGTTTCTGTTTGTCAGCTTGTTATAACTATTTTCAATACTAATTTTATTGGTGTTGTTTACGGCTATTATTGTTATCGCTGTTGTTGTTGTTATATGACTATTATTATAATGTTTATCACTATTGTCACCACCACCACCACCACCACCACCACC
>NC_068991.1:1324248-1325149 GCF_001194135.2 Octopus bimaculoides | reverse complement strand
TATATATATATATATATATGGATCGGGGGGTTGTTGTGTCACTGTTGTCCATCACCTCCGCTTGACAACCGGTGTTAGTGTGTTAACATCCTTGTAACTCAACCGTCCCTCAAAAGTGGCCGACAGGCTTTAAAAGAATACTGGGTTCGATTCATTCGAGAAAATATTCGTGAAATCGGTGCCCCAGCGTGGTCGCAATCAAATGACTAAAACAAGTAAAAGATAAAAGATATATTCTACATCGTTCCTGCCAAATGTCAAAATAGCCAATCAGTCAACCAGACAATTCTCAACTTAGCATTTCCATCTTTATTGAAGATGTTTTGATGAAATTGATCCTCAGATAATCTAACTCAAGTCACACGATTTCGGTTCAGGTGGAGAATTGGTGATGATATAATTTCAGGAATTAAGGGAACCGAATCAATTCGTTTCTGGAAAAGGTAGATTTTTATCAATCAAAGTTCACAACCACCACAACTACCACCAACACCACAACCACACAAACACCACCGTTCTGACCACCATGACCACATCCACCTGCTAACCGCCACCACAGCCACCGCCACCACCACCTTGAAAAAATATAGACCGTCTGTTATTATTGGAAACCTGATAAGCCATTAATTCTTACATCGAACCATAATCTCACTGTTTGGTTGGTCAACTATTCCATCCTCTTCCAACATCTACACACCACTACCAACAACAAAAACACCACGAACATCCCCACCAGAACCATTGCCACCATCAACCCCCATTACCACTCATAAACACAGACACCTTTGTGCACACCACCATCCTCGGTACCACCAACTCCCATAAGACCGTGAGGAAAACCACAATTCAAATATAACATAATATACCATGTAAAAAACAGAGGTCTGTATTACTCTGTGTG
>NC_068991.1:1320838-1324214 GCF_001194135.2 Octopus bimaculoides | reverse complement strand
GTGTGTGTGTGTGTGTGTGTGTGTGTGTGTGCCTGTATGTCTGTGTAGACAGACAGTCAGACAGAGAAAGAGATGCACATACATATATACATATATATGTGTGTATACAGTGTATTCGGACGTTTGACAGTTTTTTTGTCTCCTTTTTTTTTTTCAGGAACAGTTTGATATATTAATGAATAGTCAACGGCGCTGGAAAGCATAAAGATAAAGATTGTAGTTGAGGAAAAATTAGCTGTCATTGAGGACTGGAAGCCATATTGGAAAAGATTTACTTGGATCGTGAGGATTGGCAGCTGGTATCAAAATGTAAGCATCACGACCGCTGCTCAGTGCTTTGTGAACACTGTAAATGCTGTAAGACGCGGCATAGACAACAGCAATGGAGTTTACGAAGCCGTGGTCCGTAGGAAGGGACACATCAGGCGTTCTGGCTGTGTCCGCACGACCGAATTCATCTAATAACTGCAGGACAAGGTGATGGAAGATTCGGGTATGGGTATGCGGGCTTTGGCGAGAGAGATGGGCGTTGCTGTCGCCACCAGGACACTGGCTCTGAATGAGGATCGTCGCTTCAACTCGTACAAGATGTGCAAGGGACAAATTCTCAACTGGTACTTCGAAACGATGAGACAAAATCAACCTCGGCAGCATTTGAACTCAGAACGCAAAGAACTGGAAGAAACGCCGCTAAATAATTTGCATAAAAGCTTGTGCCCCGGAAATTCTGGTCTCACTGAAAGCCATCACATCTATATCTAGAGAACCGAGGTCGTTGATCAGGGGCCACTGCATCTAAAGAGACGTCTTAATACGGCCATGTGGGATAAGAAGTTAAGAAAGTGAGAAGGACCATTTATTTTGTTCCTCTGGATGGACAGGTGATATTTCCTTTCCATGGATGTTGTCGTGGATGTTTCCATGAGTAAGTCTTTTTAGAGTCATCTGATATTTCCTCGGTGCTGCTTCCATTCTTGCAACCGCTGCGACTGTAGCTGCACGCTCTTTAATGCAGTCGCCGTCGATATTTGTAGCTTTTGTTACTGGCATCATTAATGTGGTGTCGGCTGCAATAAAGATCTTTCAGCACTTTTTGAAGCTGAAGCTTTGAACAGCTCCAAGGAAAAAGACGAAATAACAGCAGAAATTGCAGGAAGCTAAAAACGGATCGACAGAATGCAATGATAAAGCGATGGGGGGAGGGGGGGAACTGACGGAATTGAATTACAGAAAACTCGAAGTATTAGCTGAGGGCAGGAATGGAAACTGTGAGTGAATGATTCTTGATCATTGCACTAGATCCTAATTAGAAATCACAAAAAATTCATCGAATTAATTAGAATAGAGTAATTGCATAAAATGTAAACGTTTGGAAGAAACAATGTGCTACATGGTGGGTTTTTTTTGCCCCCCGATACTAATACACAAGGAGTACACTAACAGGTAAATTACACAAAGATTATGAAACACTAAGAAAAAACAAATTGGTATAAACATGTAGGAAAAAAGCAAAGAAGAATGACCGAATAAACATATTCTAGCCAGACAAAGAAATAAAAAGATAATCGGTCAGATATTGTTAGCATAGACTAGAGGGAAGGAAGTTCCCAACTGAAGAAGCAATTACAACAGAGAAAAATTAACCAGCGATAAAAAAATCTGGAAATAGAGACAACCAGAATGGGGGAGGGGTCGGAGAAGGATGTGAAAACAAAAACAGTCTCAAAATACTAGGCATCGTGGGAATAATTAAATATTATTATGTTGGGATATACTATAATCGAAATTACAACATTTACAAGTATGCGTAACATAGAGGAAACAAGACCATTAAACACTGAACATACTTGTATACATGATTAAACTATATTAAATACAAGAGAGAGAGACAGAGAGAGAGAGAGAGAGAGAAGCAAAACGAAACTAAATTATATACGAAAAGTACTCAGAGAGAGCTGCAAGAGTCAACAACGCAGTGAAATAAGCAATAAAACGAAGACTGCTGATAAAAATAATCAAGTTGAAGAGAGGCTGATATAGGTTTATTTTTGTATGCTTTTTGTTAGTTTATATTCACCAAATGTCTGACGTATTTTTAATTGGCCAAATTAAATGCCTTTATTGCATTGATAACAATTTCAGCGTATATCATAAAAACTTATATGGATATACACATACATACATACACACAAGGATGTATATATATCTCCTATACACACATACACAAACACATATATAGCTTATGCACACATACATAAATACCTAGATCCTATACACACATATATAACCTATGCACACACATGCATGTATATATCCTATACACTATATCCTACACACACACACACACACACACACACACACACACACATATATATATATATATATATATTATCAACAAATACATATATATATATACATAAGGTCTGATCAATAAGTATCCTGACTATTGCCATAGCAACGAAGCTAAAGCAGACAGAGTGAAGCCTCTTGGCAAAGATTGACCTTGAACTCTGCTGTGCATGCGCACAAAGTTTTAATATTCTAGCTCACTTCCGCTATTTACAGCAATGCTTCGAAGGGAGGTGTGTAGCGAGTGAACATCGCATTGACCATGACAGGGAAAGCTGCCATGGTGATACCTGCTTAGAGTCCGACGCAAAGTTGCAGAAAGTGTATGGAGAGGAGTGTATGAGCCGCACACAAGTGTACGAGTGGTTCAGATGTTTCCAAGATGGTCGAAAAATCTCGATATTGATGAACGTTCTGGGAGAGCCGCCTCCAGCAGAACTCAGAAAAACATCACAGATGTGCGTTCAACTGTGAGGGTAAATCGTCGAATTATTATCCGTGTGTTATTAGAGGATGTTCAGATTAGTTACGGTTCAGTTCAGTCCATTATCCCTGAAGATTTGGGTTTGAGACGCACGAATGCCAAGTTTGTGGCAAAACTGCTTTCAGCTGACCAAAATAACACTTGGGGTTTCAGTTGCACAAAATCTCCTTGATTGTGTTGAGAACGATGAAAACACTTTGAAAACTTTGCGTAGGCCTCTGAGCAGGTATTACCAAGCTTTTGGCAAAATTTGATGCAGATTCTCTGTTCAACTTTCTCTGTCACGGCCAATGCGACCATCACACGCTACACACGTTCCTTACAAGCACTGCTGTAAACAGCGGAAGTAAGCTAGAACGTTACAACTTAGTACGCGTGCACAGCAGAGTTCAAGGAGAATCTGTGCCATGTGGCTTCACTCTGTGTACTTTAGTTTCATTACTATAACAACAGTCAGGATACTTATTGATCAGACCACGTATATGATGATGATGATGATGATATATATATATATATATATATATATATATATATATATATATA
>NC_068991.1:1307311-1319985 GCF_001194135.2 Octopus bimaculoides | reverse complement strand
AAATATATATATATATATATATATATATATTTCAGCTTTTGAATTGCATTGTCTTGCATTGAGTATTACTTGAATTTTCACAGATTTACCAGTACATCTGATCTTTCAGCTGTTGCTGATCTGAGTCCTGGAGTAGCCAAGAGTATAAACAAGGCAGTGTGTCTCTCGATGTCACATGAGGTCTGTCTCTGTGAATCAGTGCATGTTTTACAAGAAGGGTTTCAATGTTTGGACAACTGCGATGTGTTGGAGCGGCTGAAGAACAGCAATCAACTCTGGCACAACAGGTAAGAGTAGTCTCTCTCTTCCTTTCTATGAAGAAAGTCAAATAGAATTTCAGTAAAGATTATGAAATAAAGATGACAGTGATACGTTTATGGCAAATATCTTATTGTACTTGTTTCAGTCATTAGACTGCGGCCATGCTGGGGCACTGCCTTGAACAGTTTTTGTCAAATGAATTGGCATGTTCTTTTACTTCAGTCAGGACTGCAACCAAACTGGGGCATCGCCTAGAAGGGTATATTTGATCAAATCAACCCCGGAATTTATTGTAAGCCTGGTATTTAATCTATTGGTTGGATTATGTCACACTGCTAAGTTATAAGGGTAACCAAAACAACACAGGTCATTAACGATGAAAGGCAAACACAAACGTGTACACACTCTGGCACACATAAATATAAACCAGGCTTCCATGCGATTACCATCTGCCATATTCACCCACAAGACAACAGTTAGAGCTAGGTTTTAGTGGAAGACACATGTCTGAGGTACCATGAAGTAGAAGTGAACCCCCAAATCATCTAGATATGCAACCATACCTGTACCTTTATTGAAGACAAACTTACCTTGATAATAGTAGAGTGCAACTTGAAAACCACCTTGATAGATGGTCAAACTGCTTTGGTAGATGGTCAGACTGCTTTGGTAAATGGTCAAAGTAAATACCTTGTGATATTTGGCTACTCTCCTCTTTATATTCTAAATTCACATCCGAGTCCATTTTGCCTTTCATTTTATCAAGGCCATTATATTTTATGTAATGTGGTCAACATAATTGGCTATACTCTAGAAGGTGGTACCCCAGTATGGCCACAGTCCATATACTCTTGATGTAAACCCATACTCTTAATGAAGAGAAAAAAAAAATCATTCATCCTTCCAGGTTTTCAATCTGAAAGATTTGGGTTTGAGAATAACAAATGGGTCTCAGTTATGTACAGATTGCATATTTTATGAATATACACCATTGTATATTTTACAGTGTGTCAACTTTGGCACTGCTTTTACAATAATACACGTTTCAGAGTCTTTCATATTTCCATAATATTTCATATTCCACAGTACCTTGTATTTCAGTGTTTCATATTTCACAGTGTCTCTTCATATATAACATTGTCAAATAATGAAATATGTAAAAAATGTTTCATATTACACTTTCTTTCACATTTCACAGTACCTCACATATCACAATGGTTTAAACTTCACAGTGTTCCATAATTCACTGTTCATATTTCATATTACAATACACTTTTATATTCCAAACACAAAATTCATTTACAAATATTTTACATGAAGAAACACTATCCCTTCTAAAGGCACTTGTTTTGAAAAATGCTACAATTTATATTTCTATGTGAAATATGAAATATTATCAAATGTGGATAAAGTCTAAACCGGTTTAACAAGCCAAATTATCTATTTGTGTGCCAGGTCAGATAAATAGGTTGTGTTCCCTGAGCTTCATTATTTGAGATTCATTACCCCAGTACATGACTGGTACATAAACCCCAGTAAGGGTGAAGAATAAATTCTTTGCACCACTCTCATCTCATCTGTAGTATTCCAGAGAGTTTTCCTGTCATAAGGACACAGTGTCATACAAAACCACAAGCTGTTAAGTATAAATTAACAACTCCATTGAATTCAAAGATCCAAAATTTGATTCCAGTAAGCATTGCTTTGACTTTTCCTTTCATTTCATTGAAGACCAGATGAAGAAATCTCAAACTCTGTAGACATTCCAGTTGGCTGAAAATACAAATAAAATAGATACATTTATTGTTAATGATATCTTTTTCACTAAACATAACAGTGTTAGGACTAAGGTGTCATCAGCTTTCATAGCACAACCTGGTGGCCCCACTGGCTTTAGCAGTCTGTTCTGACATGCTTTCTACAGCTGGATGTCTTTCCTAATGCCAATCACTTTACACAGTGTACCAGGTGCTTTTCATAGTATGCAAGAATGGGCCTTTAACATTATTGGTTGAGCTGTGCTATCAAGAGGAACCACTATAGTGTAGAGAGTAAAAAGCACAAAATAATGAACTTCTAATATTATTAGTTGAGCTACAGCATCAAGAGGGGCCACTGTATAGTAGAAGGAACTTACCTTCAAATCTGAGGTTTTATTGCTAACACGAATGTACCTGTGTAAGTGTAACCTTACACACACACGCAGTTATGTATATCTATACATATATCTCTCTACTTATATGTATTTCTAGTTAGTTCTTTAAAACCTATTAAATATGCCAAAACCCACTTATCTAGAGTTATTCAGTTTCCTGTTTCATTTTAAACAACACAACCAAAGCCATGCTGGAGCACCAGCAGAAAATACGCTCCTGTTGGAGCCCATAAGGATGAGCAGAGTGCGGATTCCACAAGGGTCAGCAGTGTTAATTGGGACCAGGAAAAAAGGAACATACAAAACCCTTATCAATATGAACAGTGACTCAACATAGATGAGAACCTATGGAAGTTTATATCCGGGAACTAAACTATACAGTTTCTTTGCAAAGGAGCCGTTTTATGGTCACAGAACCTGCTAGAAACAACAGCTAAAGCTTCCCCCAAAACAATCCTATCGCTCAAAAAGAAAATGAGTAAAATAGTCTTAGATGTAAAGTAGTCTTAGATATACTCCTACAAAGATGGGGGTTGTCTACAGCTGGGGGGGAAGGGTTGTATCAGAGTTGACCTGGGACTAAACAACACTATCAATGATGTGTGGGTGGGGAGAAGGGTCAGGAGCGACGAGACAATCTGGGAGATTTACCTGACGACAACTCTTCAAAATAGTGATGGAACCAACCAGTTGACCAAGATTGGATGGAGCTGCAGTTTGTCTGTTGAGATGAAGTCGATTGTGGGGCACAGACTGCCATGTCCTGCCTAGACTGGCCACTGGTCGGCTCTGGTCAGATCCAATTATATTGTTGGTCACCTGGTGGAGGATTAAACAGAATGTGTGAGGAGAGAGAGAGACAAAGCAGACAGATTGAGAGAGACAGACAGACAAAAAGAAAGACAGATACACAAATACAGAGAGAGAGAGAGACATAATGACAGAGAGAGAGAAAAATAGAGAGACAAGTATAAAGTGAAATCAAGAAATAGATAACAATTGCAGAGTGGAAAATGCATGGAAGCCATTCAGAAACCACAAAGACTGTTTTGCTTCATTTAAAACATTGATTTCTTGGAGTCAAAAATTTTGTCACTCCAAGTTGTGACCTGAACACTGACAACATTGTATGGGACCAGGTCACAAGCAACAAAAATTTCAATGCCATATTGCAAGGTTAACTTGAGCTTTCAACCTTTTGAGGTCCGTTAAAAAAAGGACCAACACAGAGGAGAGGATTGGCTAAATCCAGCAGACTGAATGCCTGGCTGTGTTTGTTCCAGCTATTTGTTTTCTAAGTTCAAATCCCACCACAGCCACAGCCTAGCTGAGTAGTGGACTTCATCCATCAACCCCACCACCACCACCAACCACCTTGGGTTACTTCAGCAGATTCTAGTTTGTTGCATGCATTCAGGCTAGGTTTACAGTTTGAGAAGATCTTCCTCCTTCCCTCCCAACAATCATAGAGTCCAATCATAGAGTCCAGTACAGGGTCACAGACACTGCTTTACTTCTTGACCAAAACATAAAAACAAAACTAATGATTCTGAGGCCATCATCCTGTCTTTTGACCTGAACACAAGGAAGTCATAACACTGTTACTTGAACTGGTCATAACAATTTGCTAGAAATAGATCACTGAACAAAGGGCACCTACCAACACAGCCAGGGAGTATTCAAGAGCGAGAGCCTTCAGTTTCTGGGCCACCTGGACCAACAGACTGTAACCTGAAATCAAATGGTAACCACAGAAGGTGTTAGATGTAGTGTTGGGGGGAGGAGGTCAGTTGCTAGTGATGTAGTGGAAGTTGTGTAACAATAGTGTGAAGGTGATGGCGTAGTGGAATGCAGAGGGAGAGTGGCAGGTGACTGGGGGAGCGTTGTGGCTGATTGCAGTGGTGTGGTGTAATATGTAGGAGTGGTGGTCATTGTTTGCAGTGGTGCAGGGGTTGTGAGGAGACATCTGATTGATAGGAGCGCGGTACCTGTGTAGGAATGTAGAATATGAGAAGCTGTGTTGTGACTATGTAGTGGTTGGGTGGTATGATGTGAGTCTGAAAGTATAATGGTTGTACAATGGCTGATTAGAGTGGTGAACTCCTGTATAGGAATGTAGTGGCCACAGCTGTAGTATATTAACTAAGAGCATAATTAATTAGTAAATGAACCCAGTGCCGATGCTATGTAAAAAGCACACAGTACAGTCTTTAAAGTGGTTGGCATTAGGAAGGGCATCCAGCCTTAGAAACCTTACCAAAGCAGACAAGTCGGGCCTTATGTACTTCTCTGGTTTGCCAGCCCCTTTCACACATCCCAATCCATGCTAGGATTGAAAACAGAGATTAACTGATGATGATGATGATGAAATGAGCCCCCAAGGTACTGTTGAAGTGTTTGTAGCTAATTCCAGTAATATACTAATTAACAGTAGACCATTGTAGGCATTGACTATCTAAAGAACAGTCCAGGGAGTAGCAGAGGAGTGTGGAGACTAGGTGCAGGGTTAACTAACATGGTTATGAAGAATACTCAGAGTGCTGACCAAAGTAAAACATCTACAGAGAGATTTGAGCTGAAGCTATAATAGCCAAAAAAACAACCTCTGCTCGTCTACCTACCTTGAGTCTGATGTCCTCCAACGAGAGGGGAGAGAACTGCTGAGACACTGTCACAGATAATTAACCGAAGACCACTGAAGAAACTGGAATTCTGAAAAGAAATGGATAAATAAATAAGAAGGGACATAATTTTCTTTTTAAATACTAAAAACTCAACACACCACCAAGGGAGCCTGTATGTGGTTGCTGGGCCTGCTGGAAAAAGCAGCCAAATGTCCGTTTAAAGTGATAAGAAAAGAAGGACACTTTACATAATGTAGAGCTAGATACACTGAATCTGAAATAAAATATGCAAAGGTCAAAGGTCAGGGTTACATTGATCATAAATCTGCAAGATCAGGATTGACCATTGGCTAAGCCAAAACACCACCACCAAAAGACACACTAGATAATGTAGTCCTAGATATACTATGTCTGACAATAAAATGGGATGGTCATAGCTGGAGCATCTTTAATCATAGGTTTAAGAGATTATGGCTAACCTGGGATAAACATCAACAACAAATGGGTGGATGCAGGGCTACATGATTCAAAAGTTCACACCATGGTTCCTTGCCACTTTGAGCAAGTATCTCCTTTCATGGTACCTTGAGCAAGTATCTCTTCTCATAACCTCATCTATAAAGACACACAAACATATATATATTTACATACATACACACGACGGCCTTCTTTTAGTCTCCGTCTACCAAATCCACTCACACGGCTTTGGTCGGCCCGAGGCTATAGCAGAAGACACTTGCCCAAGGTGCCACATAGTGGGACTGAACCTAGAACCATGTGTGGTTGGGAAGCAAGCTTGTTACCACAGAGCCATGCCTGTCAATAAAATAAATATTCGTTTTGTGGTTTCCAAGACTTAAAATCCCTCAAACACATTAAATACTTCAGCACAGTGAATTTAAATGAGAATCGCTTCAACATTCTAAAATTTAGTTGCCTGTATGTCGAAATTTAACTTGCTAAAAATAGCAGACAAGTCTCCCTCAAATCACTGTTTTGAAAAAAGAAAAGCATACGTTGCATAAAGTAATCCAAAATGTTTGGGTTAAAAAAACTGGAATGGTCATGGCTGGAATGCCTTAGCCCATAAATCTGTTTCAACAAGGCTTACCTGGGGTTAATCACCAACTGCTGAGTGTTGGAATCTTCAAAGTGAGGCTCCACCAGACAGATGGATAAAGGGACACTTGAGGGGGTAGAGAGGTGCAGAGGGAGAGCTGACTGTAACAACAGGCATTGGTCAAAAAAACAAGATTAATTCTTGACCAGCTAAAAATCCGTTACCTGTTTAATTAACTCTTGTCTTGTGGTTTCCAGGACTTCAAATAATTCAAACACATTAAATACTTTGGCACAATGAATATGACCGAGAACAGCTTTCAGATTCTAAAAGACAGGAAAAAGAAAAAAAAGCACTGAAGCATTAACAGACTATGTACGTACACACGCACACACACATACATATATATAAATCACTTAGGGGTCATATTCCATGCTAGCATGAAGAGGATGATCTCAATCCAACCGGTAAGAGAAATGTGTGAAGCCCCAGCATTTGTTTTAGTATGGTTTTTACAGTAGGATGCCCTTTTTAATGCCAACCACTATCTATCTATCTGTCTCTCTCTCTCTCTCTATATATATATATAGATATATAGATATATATATATATATATATAGAGAGAGAGAGAGAGAGAGAGAGAGATAGATAATTTCAAAAGTTAGACGGAGAAGAGAAAAAGCAAATGGAAACCAGACGAAAACATAACAGAAAGAAAAGGGAGACAACATAACACAAGGAACATTCACAGCTGATTTTCTCATCACACACACACACACACACACACAAATAGGTGCAATGTGAATATGGGAAAGAGGAATATGGACAGAGGGACTGAAAAGGTGGGTGAGTGGGTAGGTAAGTGAGAACAGTGTGACAGATGTTTAGAGATGGAGAATGAGGGGGCCAGTAAATATCGGTTTGGGATTCACAGACATAAAAGCAGAGCAATATATATATGAAACCCCAAAATTGACTTCTTATCACAGACCTTCATTTGTTTGACGCACCAGGGCAGAGGTTCTCAACCTTTTTTTTTTACTTGTGGACCCCTTTCATTCCTCTTTTACTCTGCTGGACCTCCACAGCCATTCATGTATATCACAAAAATTCCTATTACACATTTATAATTCAATATTATCAGGAATTGTATTAAAAATTTTGTGTCTCGTAGAAGTATGACCAATTTATTGCCAATAAATTTTACATGGACCCTCAAAGATCATAAGGACTGGTTGAGAAACACTGCTCTACGAGGTCCTAAAGTCCAAATATTTTTGTTGTGCTGCTAGTTGTAGTGATGCTGGTGCTAATCTAGAAACATATACCTCTTCTGTTTCTTCATCTTCAACAGCAACCATTTCGCTGATCCTCTCAGCACTGAAGGAAGCTGATGTATCAATATAGAGAATATTCTGTTTTGTTTCCTTGGCAACATTGGCTGCGACACTCAGACAGACCTATCGAAACAAAACACAAAAATAGAAAGAAGAAAAAATCTCTTATATCATCATTCGTTTTTTTACTTTACATATTTACATGTGTCAATGTGTACATGCTGTGTGTGTGCGTGTGCGCGCATGCGTGTGTGTGTGTGTGAGTGTATGAGGTAGTGGTCAGAGTATTTGGCTCATGATCATAAGATTGTAAGTTCAATTCTCGGCAGCATATTGTGTCCTTGAGCAAGACACTATTTCTTGTAACTTCAGTTCACTCAGCAGTTAAAAGTGAGAAGTACCAGTAATTCAAAGGGACCAGTCTTGTCCCCCTTCTGTGCCACACTGAATATCCCCGAGAACTACGTTAAGGGTGCACGTGCCTGTGGAGTGCTCAGCCACTTGCACGTTAATTTCACGAGCAGGCTATTCCGTTGATCGGATCAACTGGAACCCTTATTGTTGCAACCAATGCAGAGCCAGGCACCATGAAGGAAGGTCTGAAAACAGAATGTGAGTGATTGAGTCTTAAAAGACAACTCCAGAGAGAAGTTCCAACCTGTGTCTTGCCAACAGCACTGCTACCAACAATTTCGGTCATTTCTCCTGTGTATAATCCACCATCAAGTAATTGGTCCAACCTACAAACAGACACAAAACCACATCATGAATGTTTATACATGAGGGAGCCTTTAACGGGTCGTTCTACCTACTAGAAGTAGCACCCAATTATACCTCAAGCCATCTGTTTTAATAAAGATAAAGGATCACTATTGGATAATGTTTGAGATAAACTATATCTGAAAAGATGAGATGATCATGGATAGAATGTCTTTTATCATAGGTCTGCTGGATTCAGACAAACCTAGGGTTATACAACTTCTTGTCACTCTCACCACAACTAAACTTGTCCCACATCTATCCACCACCATTTATTTCGACGAAACATTGGTTTCAAATTTTGGTACAAAGCCAGCAATTTAAGGGGAGGGGCTGAGTCGGTTACATTAACCCTAGTATTCAACTGGTACTTATTTTAATGAAAGGGTGAAGAGCAGAGTCAACCTCAGTGGAATTTGAACTCAAAACATAGACACAGATGAACTGCTGCTAAGCATTTTCTCCAGCGTGCTAACGATTCTGCCAAAGATAAGAAACATTGCTTTCAAATTACAGCACAAGGCCAGCAATTTCGGGGCAGTGGGGGGTAAGTCGATTACCTTGACCCCAGTACACAACTGGTACATATGCTATCCATACCTGAAAGGGTGAGAGGCAAAGTCAAACTTGACAGAATTTGAACTCAGAACATAAAGACAGACGAAACGGCGCTGAGCCTTTTGCCTGGCATTGTTAACAATTCCGCCAGTTTGCTGCCTTATTTCAATAAAAGCCGATCAGCTAATTCCTCTCACCCACCAAAACTAAAATAACTGCTGGACTCTGGTCTGGTCTGACAGTGACCCACGTAGATCTGGAAACTACTGCCAGCTTCCTTCTAAGAGGAAATGAGTCTCAGAAGTTTTATGGAAATGCACAATTTACCTGACACAACCTGTACACAAGATGGCTGCTGATTTTATGAGTTTTCGATAAATGTCTGATGCTTGCAGTGGGAAAGCTGAGAATTCAGCAAGTACAACTCTTCTTAAAGCCACCAATTCCTATAATTGCAGAACAAAGACAGAAATTCCAATAATTAAAAATACTGTTTGTAACGAGATTAGTAACTAAATGTAATTCACACTGTCACAAGCCCTTGGATTTTAAGGCAATTCGATAAGCGCCATACACAAAACTCTCAGCACTTCAATCAGTCTTGTAACCAATTCAAAGAAATATAAAAAGCATATGAATCAGTAATGCTGTTTTATTTTTCTTGTTTCCTCTTATATCTATCTTCCTATTAATACATCAGCTTGTAACAATGAAGTCAAACCAAATAATGATATTTTGAAAGCATTTAATATGCACATGTGAGATCGATGTAATATATAATAGGAAATACAACCCATTATGCAATACCTTCCTCAGTTAATACATTTCAAAGTATTAACCATGTACTTGGATCATCGCAAAATGAAATGAATCGCTGGTCTGGGATTTATATACAAATAGAGTGAAGTCTATTTGCTGATGTGCTGCGGCGTGGCACATGTGAAAGAAAATTAAATTTGCTTCGAGATGATCCGAGTGTATGGTATTGTATACATCCATCAGTGTATATAAACGTAGAGCTATAAAACAAGATACATTCAATACATATTATATTTTGTAAATTAGAACACATCCTCGTGGTCGCTAGTCCTATTAGAAATGGTAGCCAAGTTCTTCAAGTCACATACTAACGTCTATTTAAAAAAAAAAGAAAGGAGACGTTAAATAACGTAGTCCGAGATACACGTCTGAATAGAAGACAAAATGAGTAAATACGGAATATTTTAAATGATTGGGACACGATTAGATCTGGCCTGGATCCACACAACAACGAAATGCACATGTGATCAAATCTGTTAAGATTATAAATTCGAAATTGGTTCCATAAAAGACTAAAGTAGTTAAAGAGAGAAGCAGAGAGAAATTTATAAAGGACGACCCTAGTAAAGGCAGCCAAACACGTTGTTGCTGTTGTTTAACAACCGGAAGATAAGATTATCCCGTGTTTTTAAGTATAGCAGGACTACATTATCGCGGGCGTCCTTTATGTATTTATGGTGATATAATGTATTTTCAGGGTAATTTGACCACTATTTCCAGAAAGTTAAGTGCTGGTGTGGAAGGTCCTTCGTGTGTGTGTAAGCGAACGTGTGTTTATACTTTCATCTTACCTTGTAAGATATACCTGACGTGTGAACTAATTCTTCCAGTTCTGCATCAATAAACTCCACAAGGTTCCGTATATTTGCTGTATTCAATGATTGGACAACATCCTCCGTCATCCCAGCGCAGATTCCAACCCGAATCAAAGACATTCTTCGCAGAAACCGATCCTTTCAGCTGCCAGGGGGGATAACTCTAAACTCCTAATTTTACCGCTTTATTTTGTTTTGTAACGAAGTTGCGGTCTCTATGTGGTTACTGAACCTGCTAGATATAGTAGCTAAATATTCTTTAATTTACACCTTATTGCCTTAAAAAAAAAGGAAGACTCTTTGGATAATGTAGTTTTTAATATAGCCTGAATTTCACCCTATCCATCCTGTCTTTATATATGTAAATAATAACTATAATTAAACAGAAATGAAAACCTGATCTTTATTGTCAGCAACAGGAATTGAATAATTATTTCATTGTTTTCATTTTGAAGAAGTTAAAATTGATATAAATCGAAATGCAAGATTTGTTCGTTTCGTTACATTCACAAGTATAAATTCTCATCTAACGGAACACATCATTTCGTTTCACTTCTCTAAATTCTAATTTCTGTTTTTTTAACCAACCTTACCAATTAATCTACCTGGTCGCCTGTATTTTCACTTCTCTGTCATGTATTCTCCCCTTCTTCGCAAAAATTACCAACATTTCAAGAGTTTAATCAAAGGCAATTCATGTACAGTGATATTCCGCAAACTCAGCTCACGTATGTATCAATAACCAAAGTTATTTTCTTCACACTTTCCTGCTATGTTAATTACATAAAGGTCGACGAGGAATCTCGGTGGAAGTTTCGTGTTTCACAGACTCTTGCTTTCTATTTTTAATTGCGATGTTCTCTTACACATTCTCCAACGTCTTTAAAAATAGTACAAATGTCACTCCGTTCCACCTTCTTCCGCAAATATATCATTCTAAAGATTTAGGTGTCCTGAATTCTTTGAACTCTCGTTCGATTTTCGTTCGTTTGTAACTTTTATTTTCTTGTCATTTATGACTGATGTAGGAAACATTATGTGCAGTAGATTGGTAGAATCGGTAGAGCAACGGAGAAGATGTCTTGCAGTATTTAGTTTATGATGCACAATTCTGAGTTCGAAATTCTTACGAATCATTAACCTTTGCGGGCCACTGAACTTTTTTTCTTTTCTGTTGAAGGTTATAATCGATTTTATCGATCCACTTGTTGACTGGTATTTAATTTTGGTGATTGTGAACGGATAAAAAGCAAAATTGATCCTGTTGTTATTTGCAGTTATTGTTTCTAATTCAGGCACACGGCCAACAATTTTCTATCGACCTCAGTATTTGACCCTGAAAGGGTTAAGGGTAAAATTGGCCCCAACAGTAATAACTGGCATAACAACAGACTCGTGCCTGATATTATTTCCTCATAGCTTCCCGTAAAATGCAAATGTTTTAATGAAATTTTGCATGAATACGTTTTCGAGAATGTACATAACGATTATGTTGATATATTTTTTTAAGGGATTTTGGATTGTTCGCCCACCCACTCATTCTCGACTTTGTTTCGTCATAACTCTTGAAAATATATTGCTAAATCAGAGGGGTTAACCCCTATCTACCATATTTGATGGCATATATAAAGAAATTTCTTTCCAAAATATGCTTCAAACAAATCCCTCCGGACCCAGTTAGGTCTCCCTTAAGCTTTAATGCATTTAAAACTCGTTTTCCTGAACATGTGATACTGAAACTAGGTTGTGTCTAATATCTCTGTCCGTCAAAGCCATCAATAAAGTATATATATACACACATATATATTTATATATGTATATATATATATATGTATATGTAAAATTAATCTATTGCAGAGGAACCGTCTCAAGTATATGATCTCGTTGTTGTTGGAGGAGGTTCTGGTGGATTGTCATGTGCCAAGGCAGGTAAGTTATTCTTAATAATCCAATGAAGGTTACATTGGTGAAACTTTAAAGTACAACTTTTAACCTTTACCTTGTCAAAATAATGATTTTTTATGTATATATATATATATAACACAACCCCACTATTTACTGACTTATATATATATATATATGGAGATGGGAATGATGACTTCCCTTTCCAAATACTCATAGGGCGCAGATAGTGTGTCAATAGCCAGCTGGAGGGGATGTCTTCCTGGGGTTACAAGCTACAGTAGCATCGACCCTTAAGGGTTAGCCACATTTAGGTGGCAAATATATTTCACAATGTCATGCAGCTACTGTTTATACCTCGCTCAGAGATTTATTATATATATA
>NC_068991.1:1288816-1307236 GCF_001194135.2 Octopus bimaculoides | reverse complement strand
ATATATATATATATATATATAGGTGTGTGGATAACTTAAAACATCTCCCAGCTTCTGTGCAACTTCTAAATAAACTTTCACCATTGATAAAAAATATCATTTCAACTCTGCAGCCATTATCGAGTTAATTATTCAGTGCATATAAAAACACAAACAAATCCAAAGGCCAAGTCTTCAGTAACACATCAGTAGTAATACTACTAACAGTTATATAAATCCCATCGCATCTTGTGTTCTTCCTGTTCTCATGTGTTTGAATGTCAACATTATTGAACTTCAACCATGTCTGTTGTTATTCATATTCTTCTTGTGTCCATAGCTGCTGGTTTGGGGAAGAAGGTTGCTGTACTTGACTCTGTGAGACCTTCACCTCAAGGTAACTATATTATTGTAATTATTATTATTATTATTTATTAAGCTGGCAGAATTGTTAGCATGTCAGGTGAAATGCTTAGTGGTATTTTGTCTGCTGCCACATTCTGAGTTCAAATTCCACCAAGGTCAACTTTGCTTTTCATCCTTTCAGGGTCAATAAATTAAGTACCAGTGAAACACTGGGAGTCGATGTAATCGATTTATCCCCTCCTTCAAAATGGCTGCCCTTGTGGCAAAATTCCTAACACCAGGGCCAGAGGAGGCTGGCAATGGCCATGATCGGTTGGTGCTTTTTATGTGCCACCAGCACGGGTATCACAACTACAATTTCCATTTGATTTTCATTTTGATGTTGATGTACTTGACTCAATAGGTCTCCTCAAGCATAGCAGGTCGCCCTACGATCCAAGGTACTTTTGAATGGGCTGGAGCTGGTTATGCGAAACTGATGCAGGATGCAGTTGACTATGGTGCTGCTACGCCAGTCATTAGGTATGACTCCATCACGAACTACCTGGTTTACAACGCGGGTGACTAGGCCATTGCTCACACCACCAGATGTTTTGAGTATCTCAGCAGGGATTCCTGATGGGCCGGGGGCTTTTCCTGGCTTCATACCCTTAATTGTGATGTCTTTGCAGCTTTTTTAATAAAGCATATTACTCTATCTCCGGTACTCGAGTACTATTTTTGCCACCTTGTTTCCCATTTATTTGCTTACTCTGGTATATATATATACACACACACACACTTATATACATATGCATGCACATTTTTTTTAATGTATTTCCTTCCCTAATCTATATTTTCCCTATCCCTAGGTACCAAATGGGGACTGGGAGGAACTTGTGTTAATGTTGGCTGTATCCCTAAAAAGCTCATGCACCAGGCTGCCTTGTTCGGACAGTCTATCAAAGATGCTCGTAGATTCGGATGGAATATTCCAGAAGTGAACTTCTCTTGGTAAGTAAAGTTAGATACAGAGGCCCCATTAGAGGATCACTCATTCACCTGTCTATTGTTGAGGGGTTTTAACAAAATGTATCTGTAAGTCCTTGAAATCAAAAATAATTTAATTCAAATCACTCAATAATATAAATATCTTATGTTTCTCATTGGTAAAAACCGAAATCCAGAAACGGAGAGAATTTGAAGTGTTTCTTCCGTATGATGGTTAGAATGTCTGACATGATAACAGAAGCTGCAGGTTCAGGTCTAAAAATACTGTACCCAACAGCAACAATGGTGGGTGGGATTCATATGGAAGTACAAGGGGCTGAGACAAATAACAGCATAAAGACACATTTGTAAATAGAAATAAGAAGAAGAAAGGGTCTCCGAAATGGAGGGAGTAGTGACAAAGGGTGACTCAAGGCACCCTGTCTGACATTACCCTGGCATTCCAAAAGCCAGGGACCTCTCCCAATTCTACCCCCTCTGTTGGTGCCACATAAAAGGCATCCAGCACACTCTGTTAAGTGGATGGCATTAAGGACATCCATCCATAGAAACCATTTCAAAGCAAGACAGTTGGAGCCTGGACAACTCTCCAGTTCCTGGCAGAGCATCCAGTCCATACCAGCAAGGAACATGGACGTTAAACAATGATGATGATAATGTAATCATGTTTAGTCAATGCCAATCTTGTCACTCTAGTGTTGCACATCAATAGTATTGATCTTGTTTTGTATTTATTTCTTTATCTTTAGGGAAGAAATGGCTGTTGGAGTACAGGGTTATGTGCGCTCATTAAACTGGAACCACAGAGTACAGCTGAAAGACAAGTAATTTAATTAATTTATTTTGATTATATTAATGATTAGTTTATATTCAACCTCCATTCATTTATTTTGCCTCTATTTCCTACGTTGGTGCAAGTTGTGTTCAGATATACAGCCTTGATAGAATAGACTATGAGCAAAGGCCTTCCAGCCATGACCAACACATCTATTTTCTCTAAGTACAGGGAACTCTGGACCACATTAGCCATAGTATCCTATGGCTGTGTGGTTATGAAGTTTGTTTCCTGCCCATGGGGTTTTTGGTTCAGTCCCACTGCATAGCACCTTGGGCAAGTGTTGTCTACTACAGCCCTGAGGTACCCAAAGCCTTGTGAATAGATTTAGTAGACAGAGACTAAAAGAAGCTACCATTTTTTTTTTGTCTTGCAAGTACTTGGTGACCCTGTCAGTGCAGGTGCCACTTGCAAAGCACCCAGTCCACACTGTTACGTGGTTGGTGTTAGGAAGGGCATCCAGCTGTAAAAACCTTGCCAAAACAGAAGTCAGGTGCAGACTTTGGCCTGGCCAGCTTTTGTGGTACTGTCTTACCCCTGCTAGCATGGAAGATCAATAAAATAAGTACTAGAGTCAGTTTATTTTACTAAAAGCAGTAGTGCCCCAGCATGGCCACAGTCCATTGATTGATACAAGTAAAAAGTAAAAGTTATATATGAAATGCTTTCGACTTATTTTCTCCATATTTCCTACCTTCACTCTATGTTCTTTCTCTCTCTCTCTCTCTCTCTGACGCTTTCTCTCTCTTTATCTCTCCCCCTCTCTCTCTCTCCCTAGAAATGTGGATTATTTCAATGCCAAAGGTTCGTTTGTAGACGACAACACCCTGGAAGCTGTTGATGTGAAAGGTCAGAAAGTGAGTAACCTCAAATTTCCCCACTCTTGAATATAACTTTGTAGACATGTCTTTAGAATTCTTTAGAAATATATTTCATCAGGGTTTGTTTCAGGGTTGCCCCAGTAAACTCTAAACAACCCATAACTATTCTCTAACAACCACTTGGTGACCATTTACCACTTCACTCCTTTCATGTGACAATGTGCAGTGGTCCTGGGTCGTCATCATCATCATTGTCATTTAATATCCCTCCAACCCATGCCAGCATGGGTTGGAGGGTTTGACAGGATCTGATAAACCTGCCAAAACTGTATCCAAACCCAGTGTCCTCTTTTGACAGGGTCTCTATGGCTGGATGCCATTCCTAATGCCAACCACTTCACAGAGTACTGTGGGTGCTTTATTACATAACAGTGGAAGGCAAAGATATTAAATTCATCATCATCATTTAGCATCCATTTTCCATGCTGGCATCGGTTAAAAGGTTTGACTGAAATTTGTATGTCGGAGATCTAATCAACTTCACCCCACCCCCCAATTGCTCGTTTTGTTCCAAAATTTAAAATCGATATTTATGCCAATCTTACTGTAACGACATGTTCTCTTCTTTCCAGCAAATACTCAAATCGAACAAGTTTGTCATTGCAGTCGGAGGACGGCCCCACTTCCCTGACGTGAGTCATTTTCCCTATCTTGAATAGAAAATACGTAACAATGTTTCCACTTGTGTCCTTTCAAGAACTGACAGGTTTATCCATATGCCCACGAGCATATGGCATAGTGGTTAAGAGCGTGGGCTACTAAACCCAAGATTCCGAGTTCAACTCCAGGCAGAACTTCTTTCAAACGAATGTGTCTTCACAATTCTCTCAATTCCTTGAGCTAAGGAACTTAGCAACACTGGTGTTTCAACTTTGTTGTATGTCACTTCAATAGTGGAGGCACATGGCTTAGTGGTTAAGATGTTGGACTCATGATCGTAAGATTGTGGTTTCCATTCCTGGACTGGGTGACGCATTGTGTCCTTGAGCAAGACACTTCATTTCACATTGCTTCAGTCCACTCAGCTGGCAAGAAGGAGTAATTCCCCACATGGGGAATATGTGCACCATGGAAACCACGAAACTGGCCCTTGTGAATCGACTTGACTCGAGAAAGTAACTTATGAGTCAACCTGACTCGAGAAAGTAACTTTACCTTTATGTCGCTTCAGCTGCACTGATGTCCGCCAACCAATAACAAATTGTCCTGTGCCAGATGAACTGCAAGAATCAAAACAATGACATAAATATTCATTCTTAATCTTCTTACCTGTAACCTAGTGATCACATCATTTTACCTTACCCTTGTCTAATTACAGGTACCTGGTGTTGTTGAGCATGCTATCTCAAGTGATGATGTGTTTTGGCTGAAAAATTCTCCTGGGAAGACGTGAGTAGAAGAACAGTCTTTTAGTCTATCCATATTTGTATCACATGTGGGAGAACTATACATGTGTGGCCCTTCCTTACCACCACCCTGTGCCACATGAAATAGATCAGACTGGTGGTATGTCTCACACACCTGTCTTGTCTGCCCAATGTGTAACATGTAAAACTATACATGTATGCCCCCCCCCATCTCTCTTGTCTACCCCATGTGTTACATGTAGTAATAATTAATAGTCCCCAGTCAACTTCACATGTCAGAACAATTGGTCAGTGATAATGTTGTTGTTATAATCCAATTTTTATCTCATTCTATTTATTATTTTTTTTATTTTTGTTGTGTTCTTTTTCTATTTTTCAAGGTTGGTAGTCGGAGCTAGCTGTATCCTTTATGACTAATGTGTGTGTGTGTGTGTGTGTGGATGTGTGTTTTGATAGTTGAAGTTAGCTTATGATCAGTGTGTGAATATGCATGCTTGTTGCACTCTAACAACGTTATGCAGACACTATCTTCCCAAATGCAGACAAACATGCATTGTTGTGCTTCTCAGATACCTAGACACACACACACACTCTCTCTTTCTCTCCACATAAAAAAAGCTTCTGTGCTGGTTTCTCATAAAAAGCACCCAGTCCAGCCTCTAAAGTGGTCGGCTTTAGGAAGGGCATCCAGCTATAGAAACCACACCAAACTGATAATTGGAGCCTGGTGCACCTCCCCAGCTGGCCAGCTCCTGTCAAGCCGTCCAACCCATGCCAGCATGGAAAACGGACGTTAAATGATGATGATGATAAATTAAAACCAAGCTCTCCATCAGTAAACACTCCACAACAATGTTTCACCAATTTCTCTCACCCTTCGCTCTTCCAAACATTAAACATTGCCTCTTTTATTCCTCTGCTTTTGCATAATCTTCCTCAATATTTTTCCTCAACCACTGGACTAGATGTTGCCCTCGAGTGTGCTGGTTTCCTTACAGGTGTCGGACTCGATACAACTGTGATGATTCGTTCAATGCCTCTGCGAGCATTTGACCAGGTGAGATGTCTTACCAATCTTCCACTCTGTCTAAAATTGTTTTTTGTTAACTTAACATCTTATGATTACTTTATGGAGTAAAATTCAACCATCTAAATATATTGTATTGTCTCTGTTGTCTGTTATAATAATCTAAACATCGTTTTACTCCCTCCACAGTCCAATCTGATGATCTAAACATGAGCTGGTCTGATAAGTCAGGATTGAGTGAAGAAGTGTTTAGTGCTAGTTAAGTGTTTTGTATCACATTAAGTTTAGGACTGTATTAGATGTTTAGCGCTACATTATTAATGTATGGAAGTGAGGAATGGTCTCTAACATCAGAAATGAGCAGGGTCTTGGAGAACTGTGAAATGTGGTTATTGAGGATGGCCTGGACAGACAATGTGTCTGATGAGGAAGTGGTGACTTGGGCTGTGGTAAATAGGAAACTGCTTTGTGAGATCAGGGCCCAGGCATCTGAGATTTCTTGGGTTGCGTGATGAGGAAAGAGGGCCCAGGGAGAATTTAGTGATGAACAGAGAAAGACTGAAGAGAAAAGAAGCAGAGGAAGGAGAAGGATGGTAATGGATGTGAAGCTTGAGGAATTGGTTGGAAGGAAAAAAAGGGATCAAACATCGGGAAGTGGAAACTGTGAGAGATAAAACAAAAGAAGAGAGAACTGTGGCTGGACACGGTCGCCTGTGTCCTATATTATGGACATGGCACCTAAAGGAGTAGAAATACTACATTAAGTGCATAGTACCACATTAAATGCATAGTACCACATTAAGTACCTAGTTCTACATTAAATATATAGTGCTACTTAAGTATATAATACTACATTAATTGCCTGACAACCTATTAGGTATAAAGTGCTACATTAAATACATGGTGTTCTATTAAGTGTATATTGTTATTCAAGGTGTTTAAGTGTAACAGTGAGCTAGGTGGGGGTGAAGATAATGTTGATCACCAAAAGTTCAACACAAGAATATGGAGAAGCCGTTTCAAGCATTGTCAAGGTGACAGTAGCCAGAACACCTGAATCAGGACCCTACCCCACCTCTCTATCCCTTCTCCCTCCTTGCTTCATCAATCTATACGTTTCTTGCAGGAAATGGCTCTGCTGGTGTGTAACCACATGGAGAAACATGGCACCAAGTTCCTGCGCAAGTGTCACCCTTTACAGATAGACCGACTGAATGGTCCCAGCGGTCCATTGGCGGTGAAATATCGGAACAACCAGGGCAAAGAATACTCTGATACTTATGATACAGTTCTCATGGCAACAGGTACATTCTTACTTACCATTTATTTATTCACCCTCTCTCTTTCTCTCTCTCCAGGTGTCTCTTCTTCCCTTTGCATTTTTGTCCCTTAATCTCCTTTTCTCTGTATATCTATATATCTCTCTCTTTTTCTCTCTGTAAGTATAGATTTCCTCTGCCTTTCTACCAGCTTCCCATCTACCTTTAGAGTTCTCTCCCTCCTTTACAGATAATAAATGTTACTATCTAATTCTGACATAGATCTTACTCATCTAGCTCTGATTAAAGGGGTTCTCATTGACCTAATTTTGACTGGTTTAGGTCTTACTGACCTACTTGTGTCTGTCATAACTCTTACTGTCTTAAATCTAACATAGATCTTATTGGACAAAGCCATCCTTATTTAAATCATTCTAACTTTGATCTTAGTGATTAGATCAAAGTTTTACAGCTCTACATCTTCCTTAGATGTGATTGACCAACATTTCTGTATCACATGTGATTGACTTCTGTTTTGTCATTTAATTATTACTGATTATGAACTTGAAGATGTCCTCTTAACATTTTCTCTAAATTTTTATGTATATATTACATTCTTACTATTTATAGTTCTATTCTTAAACTGTTTAAACATGTATATACATACATAGATAACCATCTTAAGATATATTTTTGTGAGGTGCGACATTCTTCAAATGTATTCCACCAAATTTATTTGTAGGGCGTCAGCCAGAAACACAAACTCTTCAACTGCAGAATACTTCTGTCCAAGTGGATCGGTCATCTGGTAAAATACTTGGTGGTTTTGATGGTGATGGGGAGAAGACTTCTGCTGCTAACATATATGCGATTGGGGATGTGTTACAGGTGGGTACCTTCTCTTAAACTGTAGAGAGGTAAATACTAACTCTTCATATATCACCATCATCATTATTTAACACTTGCTTCCCATGTTCTCGTGGTTTAACAAAGCCATCGCACTCTGAGCCGATTCTTATTAAGAACTGCTGCCTTCATAGACAGCTGCTCATATGCTTCATTTTTGGTTTTGTTCCTATCGTTCAATGCTTTTTCTGTTGTCTTTTGAATTTGCATCTATGAAAACTTGGTCATCAGAATACAGGAGTTCTGATGGATGGCCTGTCTTGAATACTTCTGTTCAAGCCTGGAGGATGACTTAAAAACTAGATATATCAACAAATGCAGGATCCTTTTAAAGTGCTGCTTTCTTTTTGCTCATCCTCTCTTTCCTAGGGTCGACCTGAACTGACCCCTGTAGCAATAAAAGCTGGCAAACTTTTAGCAAATCGGCTTTTTGATGACTCCAAGCTACAGATGGACTACGACAAGGTAAGTTCCATTTTGAATTTTTTTTTTTTTTTTCTGCACTTTTAAAACCTAAATGTATTTCTAGTCATTGCTCTTTCTAGAGGTGCTACAAAGAAAAATAAAGATGGTAGATTGATACAGTTTTGTTTCTTTCCACGTAGGTTGGGACAGCTGTGTTCACACCTCTGGAATATGGTTGTGTTGGAATTTCAGAAGAAGCTGCAATTCATCGCTTTGGAGAAGATAACATTGAGGTAAGTATTTATTAGTGTTATCATTATTATTATTATTATTATTATTATCAAGATTTTTTGTTTGCCGCTCTGAGGAAGTAAGAATCTGTTGGGTACACCATTCAGTACACCGTTCTTCAGCTCATAAATATACGTACACACACACACGTGCATATGATGGGATGCATATGCACGTGTGTGTGTTGTGGGGGTGTAAATAATGAAAATTTTTTGGTTTTTTTTCTATGGAATACAGAAACTCGGAGTAGTGAAGAAAGGCAGGCTTTGCTTCAGAAATATTTGTATATACGGATGAGTGTCTTTGTATAAAGCCTTTCTTGAAATCTTCTTTGTTTGCAGGTTTACCATTCCTTCTATAAGCCTCTAGAGTACACCATTCCAGAGAGAGATGCTTCACAATGTTTTATCAAGGTAAGATGATTCGTTTGCTGCCAATAACAAACAACACGTCTTGTTTCTTTCCCTTATTTTTCATTTTTTTAAAGACTTTTTCTCTCTTTACTTCCTGTGCATGTTCTGTGTGCTGTTCATGCAGTTTTGGTTACTTTTTCTGGTCAGAGCAGCACTGGATACAATAAGTTCATTATTATGTTACACAGCTCCTAGTAGTAGTAGTAGTAGTGGTGGTTGTATACGATGGTGTAGTTGCGGTTAAATATGTTGAAGAAACCAGCAAAGTGAAACAACCTCTCAACCAACAGTAATGACACGGTGCACTAAGCTGACAGTGTTTATATTATTAGTATTAGTAGTAGTAGTAGTAGTAGTAGTAGTAGTAGTAGTATGGTGGTGGTGGTGGTGGTGGTCTTAACCTTTTTCACACCAATCCTCCTGTGACTGTCCCTAGTTTTATGATACAAATTCACTGTCTTAAAGCAATCTTAATTAAATCCTATCATTAAAAACCTCGTTAATTTATGTTCCAAACACCAGCTTCATAATGACTGGGTTATTTTCTGAATTCTTTGTTATTTTCAAAATTAATTGAAACAAAAGCAGCATATTTTAATTGAGACTTGGTGGATTAATAAGTTTTGGGCCAGTTCATTCAGCAAAAACTTCTTCTGGGCAGTGCTCCAGCATGGCCCCAGTCTAATGACTGAAGCAAGGAGAAGTTAAAAGTTGTGATAGTGGTGGCAGTAGCAATTGTAATAATGTTCTTGTTTGTATTGCACCCAGGTAATCTGTATGCGTGAAGGGGCTGGCAAACTGGTCGGAATCCACTATTTAGGACCAAATGCCGGAGAAGTGATGCAAGGTTTTGTCACAGCTTTCAGGTAAGGAATTTTTCTTGTTGTTGCCATATCTACAGGAATTTGTTGTTTCCAGCATGTAAAAAACACCTTTTGAACATGGTCGTTGCCAGTACCACTTGACTGGCCCTCATGCCGGTGGCACATAAAAGCACCCACTACACTCATGGAGTGGTTGGCGTTAGGAAGGGCATCCAGCTGTAGAAACTTTGCCAGATCAGATTGGAGCCTGGTGCAGCCATCTGGTTTGCCAGTCCTCAGTCAAATCGTCCAACCCATGCTAGCATGGAAAGCAGACGTTAAATGACGACGACGACGATGATGATGATATTGGCCCAGATCAATATTTGGGCCCAATGAGGTTATTTCTATGGGGTTTTCTATGTTTGTCTGAACTGTGTGAGAGAAACATTTTCTACAGGATGTTGTTGTTGTTGTACTGCTCTGGGTGTTTGCAACTGTGGCACTTTGTTTTTGTGTCGAACTGTACTTTTTGCATGTCCAAGTGGTCTTACACTTGAATTTGTTGGATGTAGTGGAGTATATTCATGTTCCTGTTGGTTAACCAATTGTTTTCATGTAACCTGTTGACCGTGTTGTCTTGCAGGGCTGGTGCCTCCATGAATACTGTGATGAGAACTGTTGGAATCCACCCAACCTGTGCTGAAGAATTGGTCAAGATAAACATCACCAAGAGGTCTGGTCTCAGTCCTTTGGTCACTGCCTGCTGAGGTTAATTTGCTCCAATTGGTCATCACCCCCAGGCAACTCATTAATTGTTACAATCACTTCTTTTATACTCTTCTGATTATCTCTCATTTACCTCAACTGTTTAGCTGCCCTTGTTGATAACTCAGCAACATGGTGCCTAGTTCTATTGCTGACACAGCAGTGTGGGACCTGTCCCTGTTGCTAATGACAAGAACAGTGTTGTCTCCATACACAGAACTCACTTGTATTCCTCCCCCACCCCACCGTCTCTGCTATATATGACAAACTTTTGAAATGTATTTGGACTGACAGAAATGGTAAAGAGCGCCAGGTTTATAAAAAACCAACCATATAGTTTGTTCTGAATTCATATCTTGCTTAAGTCGACATCCCCTCCAGCAGCATTCAGGTGGTACCAGTCATATGCTGGGATTCAGTTCAATCAACCATATGGCCTCTCTATTTGAAAACCTGTCAGACCTGCCACCCCACCCCCTCTCACCTTACATTCCATCTTACTCTAAGATACACTTGGATCTCACCTGTGTGCTTCGTTAGTAGAAACCCACACAGTCTCCAGGTAATTATTGCATCACTTCTCTAATGAAGGTTTGAATTAGTTACAGAGAGAGATGGTCAAATCTAAGTTTGTTTACTGGACTGTCAACCTGGTTAGATGACGGTTGTTGACAAATATTGTCATCATGTCATCACTGAACATTCTTGTTGTCCTCCTTAGGATTTGCCTTAAAAGCAAATCAACCAGATGACTTCTCTCTCACCCCCACCCCCCACCCCCTCTCTCTCTCTTTGTGCCTTGTAAAAACTTCCAAGGAACCATCATCACCATCATCATCATAAATTAGTGAGGCCTGGAGCTGGGAGTATGACCATTGGAGCGTGGATTAACTTGGACTTTTGTCCGTTTTTTTTTTTTTCTGAGGGCAGGGGTGGGGGGGTTAGCGGTCAGTTGAGTGAAGAAGATTGTTACATCTCATTGCCTCTGCATGTGTGTTAGGGTTATGTTGTGTTTGTATGTTTCAATGTGTGTGTGTATGTATGTCTAACTATCCAAACCATGCCAACATGGATATTGAATGATGATAATATATATATGAGAATATGTACTTATGTGTGTGTTATCATTGTTGTATGTTTTTTTAATTGTTTCATCCAGTTGGCTCTGGCCATGCTGGAACAATTTCATCAAAATATGATCATATATATATATATATATATATATATATATATTTGCAGTACAGTTTGATGTTTGTAATGAGTAGAGTTGATCACCTGTTGATGAAGCATATCATAATGTCCTCATTGATCTACCCATCATCCCTAGCAAATGTCTCCCATTCCTCATCTTCCTGTTGTTATGGTAACCATCTCTAGCATCTCCACTGTTATTGCTGTTGTTGACAATGACATGCTTTCTTTTTCTTCCTCCCCCCTTTTCTTTTGCTAATGACGATTTGAATCCTTAACCCATCCACCTGGGTGGATCAAATCTGATGAATATATAACTGAAGAGGGTGTTCAACTGACCGACAATCTCTGGGTACTTTGTGTTGTTCAAATTAATGTGCTTTACAATCTGGATGTATTTTTTTATGTTATGTTTTGAAGATTATTTATTTTCATATTTTGTATTTATTAATAAATTAATCATGTTTTAACAAGTGTCTTGTTTCAATATTATACTCTTTTACAGCATGTACCTATTGGTGTTTTGTTGTTTGTTTTTTTAACCAGTATTGTATATATAGACTGATGTATATACCTTGTCTTTGTATTCAATATATTTGTGAACTGAAGAACAAAGGATGAGTTGTATTGGTTTCACTCCTCTGTGACTGAATACCTTGTTTAACTGTCCATATACAGACATCTTATAATCACACATAAATAAAGGTTGAAGTAAATTTGGGTCAGCCAGTTTGCTTATGTGACACATTCTTCCTATGAAGGTGTTGTCTATAAGACCCAGTTTTTACATCTATGTGTGTGTGTGTATGAATTTTCAGATTCATTTAAGTTGATGAACCATTCTGTTGTTACTCTGAGTTTCTTGTGTGTTTTTTTCTATGGCAACTAATTTGTTCTGGGATTGTGTTTCGGAACTAATACAAAAATAATAAACTTTTGCATCATGATAGAATATTATAATTATTAAAAATATATTCTGTTTTAAAGGCAAAACACACTTCTGTATATATATATACATATATATATATATATATATATATATATATATATATATATATATACAAACACTCACACCTTTTCATGGAAGCAAGAACAACTGTCTACCTTCCAAATGATATTTGTAAATATATTGCAATATGTCAGGACAATATCATGAAATGTGAGTATATTGCCAGATACATGATGACATGCTGTGGAGGACTATTGTAAAATGCATATCTTCAGATATAACATGATGTAGTGTCAAGAACAAAATCATGAAATGTATGTATTTTATCAGACAATTTACTGCTCTGTCATGAACTATACTGTGAAATGTATGCATATCATTATTTATAATATGATGAAATATTTAGAATAATATTGTGAAATGTGTGTATATTTTTGGATATAAAATGATATGATGTCAAGGACAGTATCATGAAATGTGTGTATATTTTTGGTTTAACATGAAATCTAGCACAACATCATGAAGGATGTGTATATTATCAGACATGACTATATGGTATCCAGGACAATGTCATAGAATGTGTATAAATTACATACATGATTTATGGTAGTGAGGACATTGTCATGAAAATTGTGTTTATCAGATATCGTATGATATTGTATCAATGAAAATATGTATATTATCAGGTATTATCTGATATCAAGGATCATGGTGATAAATGATAGTATATTTTCATACCCTGTTAATATTTACTGTATTTAAATTCAATAAAATTTCTGAAAATTCCAATTATTCTTCTAATTATCATTTCTCTAATTTCTTTTTTTTTAATCAATATTATTATTATTATTATTATTATTATTATTAGGGTGGTGAGCTGGAAATACTGCTAAGCTTTTCACCCATTGTGCTGACAATTCTTCCAGCTCGCCACCCCATAAATTTAGATGTATTAGCCAGAAAAATCCAGGATGTACTGAGTGTGTGATATGGCGAAGGGATTATTGTATTAGTGTTTTCCTCTCAAAACTAATGAGGATTATATTTATATACACAGCAAAGTAACCAAGACCTTTGGCGATATGCTGTGCTTGAGAAGGCCCATGATAAAAAGAACAAATATTTTTTTAAATAGTCTTCATCTTAAAAGTACCGTTTTTATTCTAGAATAGTTATTCTGGCGTGGCATAATAACATGAAATGCATATATTACAGTAAGTTCTTCCGATAAAACTTGTTTTAAAACCACAAATGTTTTTAAAGCTGGTTTTCCTATTTGCACCTAACATTTCAACATTCAATGTTCTGGGTATTCAGCGCTTTCAGTCTTCTCTTGGCTCAAACACGTTTTCATAAACATACATACTCACATTTAAACATTCACACACACACACACACACACACACACCACACACACCACACACACTTTTTTATATATGTAATATACAGACATATTTTATTCAGGTATACATTTTTGTATAGATATATATATATGTAAACTATGTGCATGTTTCTGTGAGTCAAATGGCAAATATATATCTAAATATAATGCAGATGCCAACATGCACATTTAACAAGCTACAACCGTTATCAATAAAAGAACGAAATAGTACAAAACAAAAATTATTCCACAGCCTGAGGTGGGTCTCACCGCCTCACTTGAATCGAGGCAACCTGGTTGATAATATTTGGACTGTTTACATACTTGGTCGGGTGGGCTTCCTTGCCTAAGATACACCGCTCTCACATACTTGTCGTTTTCACTGGCCATCCACGTGGCACCAGCAAACACCAGATCTTTAGCTTGCACGAACTGCCTCATACGAAACAGGCATCTAAAGACAGAAGATGAAAGCAGTTCAATGGTAAACGGAAAACTCGGCAGAGGAAGTGTTGCTTTGTGAAACTAATGGTGAATTTACTAACCTGACATTCGATCTCCTCAAATTAAGCATTATAAAGTGTTTCGGCTATTTTTATTGTGTTTTTTTTTTATTCACCAACGTAATTTTTGCCGCAAGTTGCAGATTGTGCCTTTACCTGCGGTTCCGTCAAAAAGACAAACTATAGGAAAAGGTTCCTCGCAAAAGTCAACGTTTTTTACCGTTTAGATCAACGGAACGCATTCCTTGCTCAATAAGCGAAAGAAGAAACGTTTCTATCTGATCAGATAAAACTGGAGCCAGGCACGGCAGTCATGGGATAAGACATGCATTCTAGTCTGTTTCCTGTGAGATAGACATCCTTCAAAAAAGGTGGGAACAAGTATGGCGTATATCTTTAAGGCTTGGAAAGCAGACGATCCAAACCGATCGATTTGTACCTCACACAACCACTCACCACCGACAATATCTCAGCTTCTGTTGCCGTTTGTTGCAACATTCCATTTTCTCTGCTAAAATACACGGCAGGCCGTCGAAATGGACATTAAAGTCCACGATCTCCAGTTCACCACTACACCCAAATATTTGAACAAGGCGTTAGTGGAAACCACATACATACATCTACCTGGAATTAAATAGTACCCCGCTTCCACTGTCTATCGAACACCTAATTATGGCTCTGTCCCTACGTTATCTTTCCGCCACCCGGACCCATCGACTGGCTTATGTGCCTTTGTGTCTGGACGTACTCACCATCACTCCGACAACGTAACTTTCAGATCGAACAAATGATCACGTGTCATTTTTAGCTACAAATATGTCGATCGTAATATCTTTTTGCATCACTTCAGCTGATTAGCTGCCCCTCCTAATTTATTGCCTTTAACTGTTACTTTTTTGTTATTGAGAATGATTTCTAATATTGGTACAAAATCAGTCATTCGAAAAGATTTTTATTGACTCTCTAAGATTTTTTAATCAGATCATAAAAGGACCTAACATCACAAGATACTAAATCTTACCATTTTGTAAAACACACGCACGCTTCCACACACACACGCACTTTCTAAATGACATTGGCCTTACCTTCCTTTAAGCGCCTCCCCACAGTCTGAATAAAACCCTTCCAGGTCTTCTTTTGTCAATCTCCGTGGTTGCTTCAATAGAATGAAATAATAGAAATGAGGGTTTTCGTCAGGTGGAAGAGGACCTATATAAGAGTGTACCTCCTCACCAGTCGACAACTCCTTGCCAATGATATTAATGGTCATCCAATGGATAAGTGGGTAGGTAGAGTTACCCAACGAGTGGTAGACCTCTGGGATGTCTGGGTCAACCATAACAAGCGTGAAAAGAGAATCTGAAAAATGAAGAAATAATCCTTTAGTACATGGCTAATCACTGAAAGAACGTAAAGAAGAGACACACACACACACACACACACACACACACACATAGAGCGCAAGGGGTATTTGGGGAGACTTGAAGCCAGTTAAAAGATTTTTCTATTTATTTCTTCTCAAATTCCCCATGGCAGATAAAATGCAAACACAAGAAATGAAAAGCGAAGCAGTCATTGCTGCTATATGTGCGGAAGACAGTGATTTAGAAATTACCAACTTTCTAAATGTTACAAGATCTTTAAATATATCAAAGACAGAAAAGACTTTCTTAACGTTCGGATATTATAATGACTCCGCGAATCATCCAAAGGGCTCAGAATATTATCGATCCCGGAAAATCAATGAAGATCTTCTCCAAAAAGTATTCGGTGTCGGCGTGGACAATATAGTGTACGAAGGCATTCGATACAAGTCTAGTATAATGAACAGATGCCAGTTCATGTATGGAAAGACAAGAAAGCTGTTTGATACTGACCAAATGTTTACTTAACAAACTTAAAAGCATTCACGAACTTGGCAAATTTTGGTTCTTTGATGACAAAAAAAAATTCGACCGAAACCAATCAGCACATATACTTCAGAACTATAAACATTTAAAACTACTGAAGCAAATATATCCCGGTAAAATGATTCTACGTGTAACAATACCCCGGGTGCAGCAGAGAAATCATGTACGTGTGTGTGTATCTCGATCCCTTGTAGCTTTGCTAATTGAGTGGATTATCTTTTGCTGACGATGTATAATAATATCGGAAAATGTCGGTTGCTGTCATCAGGTGGGTTTAAAGATCAGTTCCACTCCAATATGGATTATCTATATTGTCCAAAAATTTCAAGTAACTGATCTTATTCGAGTTATATCCCTTGATTTGTTAGTTTTTAGATCTTAAACATTTCTTGGGGGTAGATTTTGTCTATCAATTCTCAGTTACTCGAAGTTAATCAATTTGTTATACGTATTATGAGATTCTACTATATGTGTAATTATGAAGAGACAAACTACTTACGGCGAAATTCTTCCATTTGGTGTTGGTCAAAAGGCACAAAGCTAATTGTAGCGTTCGGCTGGACACCAGACCGGGTATCAACCGCCTTTGCCGTTCCATTTGCCAGAGGATTCAAGTAAACGACTGTAGCACTGAAAACAACATAAAGTGTGGGGTTTACATAAAATAATGAAATGATAAAAAAATAAAAAGTAGAGTATACACGGTATAGACTGGAAAAGAAGGGACATATGCATAGCATACAAAGGTAAAAAAAAAGGGGGGAGGGAGGATGATAGAGATGTGGCCATCCTGATACAGGAACGCCTCTAGGGATAATCGTGGAACTCCACTGTCCGAGATTTCCCTGAAACCCCAGGGGCAACTGCACTCTCCAATTCCTTCTCTCCGACTCACAGGTCAACACTTAGAGAGGTACCATCCACCCTTGTCATTTCCGTAACTTTCACCCACCTCTCAATAAACTCACTCGAGGGCAACACTTCCCTCTCCACTCTCAATTTCTTTTTCAAGTGAAACTTGAAGAAGTTAATGTGAAGAATATATCTGTCCTCATGCCTTTCAGCCTTGTCCACTAAACAACTTCTTTCGCCACAGCCAGCAGGCAAAGGAAAACTGCCTTGCCTGCCCGATCGAGGGAGGGTGGCGGGAGCGAGAGGCGAATAATAATAACAATAATAATAATAATAATAATAATAATAATAATAATAATAATAATAATCAACAGTATGCCAAGATATAGACAAATGACTGAAGGAGATTGAAATAGAAAGCCCAGTAGGGCTCCTAGAGAAAGCTTGTTTCTTGAGGAAAGTTTGTTTCAGGAGGGTTCTAAGCACTTGAAAGGCTGCCGAAAACTTGTGTGTACCTAAGGTTACATGGAGTAACCCGTTACCCATATAAATCCTACCAGGAATAAAACCAAAGCAAAATAATAATAATAATAATAAATATATACATACTTGGATTTGTACTCATTGCAGCAAGATTGATAGGTAATACTTTCAGAGGTAAAGGAAACGTAAAGACCGACGTACAGGTGTAAATTAGGCGGGATAAATGTTCGTTCGTGTTTTGCAAGTGCTGCCATCACGTGGGAAATTATGGAATAAGAAATGTAAGAAACAAAAAAATAGTTCAAACACTTTTATAGTCAGGTAGAAGAAAATGTGACAAACAAAAATATATAGAAGTCATTAAAGCTTCTGCAGTTTCTATAATGCTGTGTGTACTTCGTATACAAACTAGAAATGCTAAATGGTTGGAGTAAGAGTAAGTCTAACACCAAGAACTGATTCCATTAATGTGAAGGTGAAATGTCGGATAGAAGCAGTAAATTTCACACATACACCCCTCTCTCTCTCTTTCACACTCCCTCACTCCGTTTCTTTCATTATTCAATTTTAATTCAAGATTTTTTGCCAATAGAGAAAGAGCCGGTTTCTAACCAAGATCCAAAGCTCCTTCATAGGAATTTCAACGTATGTACGTACGTATGTATGTATTTATTCTCCAACCATTTATTCTTTTTCAATCTCATTTACTTATCTTCTATATTTTGAAGAAGGACCAACTGTTGAAACGTCAAGGCTCTTTTCCCTCCTTGTAAGCTTTAAACTAATATAACATTTGTTGAATTTTTGTCCCCCTCCCGTGTTGCCTTCATTATTTTTATGTTCATTGCTTTCATTATATAT
>NC_068991.1:1284784-1288671 GCF_001194135.2 Octopus bimaculoides | reverse complement strand
TATATATATACATATATATTCGGTTTTACTTACCTGTAGCGATGTAGTGTGGACAGTTGTCTACGATATTGGAAATGCGGTTTTGTTCTGTTGCATAAAGGTCTGTTGTCACTAGGGCCCAGTTGACAGCGACGGGGCCTTGAGATAACGAGAGAGAAAGAACGAGTGAATGAACCAATGAAAATAATAACTCACGGAAGTATAAGAATTAATTTAATCATTCTAATTCCCATGGGTGTTTGAGCGGGTTTGAGCAGAATTGAAATAGAAGTATCATTGATAACACCTCCACCAGGTTCGCAGTTTGTGAGAAGACTTGAACATTTGTATAAAAACTAACGAAAAATCCGTCACCTTTACAATGTCACTCTGGTGCCAAGTAAATTGTAGCCGTTAACTAATTTAAGAGCTTTGGCCGTGGGAAACAGCACTGAACAGAACTCGGACCGTTGGCCACTCGACCAGTTGATAGGTCGTAAATTAAACATTAAAGTCCAAAATAACCACTGATGGCCTGCATTGGTCATCATAACCGCGCTACACAATGCAATATAATTTAGTGCAACATCTCTTTTTGACCGAGTCGGCAAGTTACTTTGTGGATAAGATCAGAAAACAGTACTCAATTCAGCAAGACTATATAAATCATTTAATAATTAGAGAAGTTATGGGTGAACTACTTCAAATTTCGAATTTGAAAGGCGGAATATTCGGCCATGTTCAAAGGGGGGTTGTATGGGGTGTGATCGAGCAATTATTGAGACTTATAAGCTTCAGAAGTTTAAAGGATTACAGATGATACGCTTTACATAAGCGTGGACAAATACTGTACTTTTCTCTCATGAAACTTGAAGTAGATCAACCACAACTTCTGTATTTATTAAATTACACATATAGAATGAAAGACTCCGATTTCAATGTGGAGACACGTTACACAAACCAAAATGTTTTGTTATAGAAATAAGCGAAACAGCAAGAAACAACGGGATACTTTTTGAAAAGTTACCTGAGGAGATGCATCTGCACATATAATGCATGACAATTGATTGCATAGCATCTCACCTGTAAGGTACAGGAGCATGATGATCGAAACGATCGTAGTGGTTCTGAATAAGAGACCAGTGAATTCCATTTTCTGTGTCTCATATCTTAAATCTTGTGTGTGTGTGTGCGTGTGTGTGTGTGCGTGTGTGTGTGTGCGTATGTGTGTGTACACCAACAAACACACACACACACACACACACACACAATGACAGAAAGAAGCAGATAAAACGGAAATTGGAGAGCACAGGGAGAAGTGGAAGAAGAAACAAACGTAGCGGAAAGATTTTTCCAAGTACAACTTGGTGTATACCTTACCATCCAGATTATATTCACGGGTGAAATCGCCAAGAAATCGATAGACTGGCTTCAGGAATCTCCTTCGCCATTCTGTAGATATGTCTACTGTATATTCTTGTAGAAATAACAAAATAAGGAACGGAGAGGAGAAGTTCCGGAAGTTCATGGGGGCTTCATAACGTATCACTTCCTGTGAAAAGACATAATGCTGACAACATCATACTTGTTTTGGGAGCAAAAGAAAATGTGATTTACGTCTGAACACGTTTGCGTGAGTGTTTGATGTTGGAGTTGCATTAAAATTTATAATCACGTACATATTTGTGTGTGTGGATGTATGTTGTATATGTGCATGGTGTAGTGTGTGTGTGTGTGTGTAGTATATAAACATATATGTAATATTACAGATACATACATGCAGTGTGTTTGTATAGATAGATAGATAGATAGATAGATAGATAGATAGATAGATAGATAGATAGATAATCCGAAGGCTATATAAGAATCACATCCACATTGGCAAATCTGTTTGTTTGAAGAAATACAAGAAATCTTCAAAGTGTAAACAGGAAGCTTTTTGAAAAAAACATCAAAATTCAGAAATGGAGGACGAAAAGAATTTTGTGCGTGTCCTGGGGCTAACGACTATCTAATGTTACTTAGAATCTTTGTATCCGGGAGAATGAGTGGACTTAAGTTTTACGCAGAAATTTTGTAAATAATGTTTGTCTGAAATAAAATAATTTTCTGACATGGAATAGAAGTTTTGTTTAGCTTTTTAAAACATTTATTGAACACAGTTTTTATTCCTACCGAGGAATTTGGGTTCAATGGGTGTCTCAGGTTACTTTTTAAAAAAAAAAAAAAGAAAAACGGACACATATTTTGTTGGCCTGTTTGTCTAACGAATAAAGCTCTTTGTGATCGCTGAACCTGCTAGAAAGACCAACCAAATATATATACAATTACATTCAGTTGTCTTTAAAAAATGAAGGACGCATTGGATAAAGTAGTCTTAAATAGATTAAATACATCTTCAAATTTAAAAAGAAATAGTGAGAAAATGATGCTAGTAATGGCTGGGGACTCTCTGAGCCTAGGTTTCTTCAATCAAAGTAGATCAGGGATAAACAAAAATATAAAAATAGGATGGTTTAATGAAAAATAAGATTTTTGCAAATGGATTTTGACAAATACTCAGCCAAAACGAATTAAGGGTGACGAGATACGCTATTATTCGGATTTTCACTGTTCTGCATGCATCACACGAATTATTTACTGTTTGGCAGACATCAGCACTGTCCTATAAACAAGTGCTTATACACTTGCGAGGTTCATTGGTCCGGCAGAATAGTTTTGACTAAGGAGACACAAAATGAGGTCGAAACGTCGCAGCGTCTGAAAGTTCCTTTACACTGGTGAACTGGTGAATGGCGTGTGTCATGAAATCATATTGTATAAAGGGAGGAGGTGTTCTCCGATTAGGCAATCCAACAGCGATCAGATATTCACGTTCGAAGACTCCACAATGTATTGAGAATGAATAGACACGTTATTGTTTAACAATTACTGTTTAATAACTAATTGTCTTACTGGAATTATCAATAATTCGTTTAATTCTAATTACCAATAATAGTTTATGACACCGAATATGGTATTTTTGAATTCACCTATGCCAGATCCGAAACCGTAACAACAGATAATTCTTTTTTGGTCCTTCCACCAGAAACTGTTTTAAGTGATTGTTGCCGTTGTTCTAGTTGCTGCCGTTGTGGTTGTTGTTGTTGACTCTGATTGAGCAGACTTATAAACGAAGTTCATTCCAGCCATGGCCATCCTTTCTGCTTCCAATATACAAATTCAGAAGTTTCCTCATCTCTATTTCGTCAAATACAAAGAAATGAAGAGATATAATAACACTGAAACCTGTCCATAGTTGTCTCCCTCTACTTACAGAAAAAGGATTAAAATCATTTAGTCATTGCCTAATTAATGTCACCACAGATGTATTTTTAATTAGAGGTTTGATATTTACTACAATGAGCAGATTCAGCCATACTCGGCTGTTGATTTACTCAGCTGATGGAACCGCTGAGTAAATAAGTTTTGTTACTTTAAATGAAGAATGTACACTCACTCCCCCCACCATCTGAGATGGTTTTGTGATTTTGCGAGCAGATGCTGAGGTCTGCCGAAATATATAGAAACCAGTTAATTAAACAAATGCTGAGGTAATACGGGGGGAGGGGTAGAGTGAAAGACGGGGAGTGGGATGAGGAAAGGGGTGAGGGTTGGAGGAAGTAATGTTTAGATTAAGCGGAATCTTTAAAATCGGGTGGACTGAGGCTGTAACAGATACCCTTATGTAATGGTATTTGCCCGTAGCTATTTATTAAGGAGCGTCTATTGTTAGGTGTGAACCACTGCAACTAATACTGCTGTAGGTATGTGTCTGTGTGTGTGTGTGTGTGTGCGCGCGTGTGTATGTATGTGTGTACATACATACGCACACATATATATGTACATACATACATATATATATATAT
>NC_068991.1:1283709-1284774 GCF_001194135.2 Octopus bimaculoides | reverse complement strand
CGTCTGACTGTGGCCATGCTGCAGCACCAACTTTAGTCGAGCAAATCGACCCTAGGATTTATTCTTTGTAAGCCTGGTACTTATTCTATCCGTCTCTTTTGCCGAACCGCTAAGTTATGAGGACGTAAACACACCAGCATCGGTTGTCAAGCGATGCTGTGGGGACATTTTGTTCGACGCGCTACCGATCCTGCCAGTCCGCTGCCTCAATAATAATTAATAATATTTTTTTTACTTTCTTCGTTCATGTTTGTGTTTTAATGTGGTTTTATATTGCATATGTGTCATATTAATAACATGTTATATGTAATTATTAAAACCATTAAATAGTTACCAAAAAAGAAATGAGGAGAAGGAGGAGGAGGAGGAAGAGGAGAAGAAGAAGAAGAAGAAGAAGAAGAAGAAGAAGAAGAAGAAGAAGAAGAAGAAGAAGAAGAAGAAGAAGAAGAAGAAGAAGAAGAAGGTTATTATTACTGCCACCACCAACACCAAAAACAAAAGCCTACCGTGGAAAAGGTGAGTTTGTTCTCCAGGATGTTGGTGTAGAGGCCTTTCACGTTGCTGTTGCTGCTGTCGTAAAACATAAGGGTGTAGTGTTGTGGGTCTGAATTAAATTGAATCCAGTGAACATCTGGTATCTTTCTCATCTGCCAAGGGGTCAACCACGTGGCTGCTGAAGGGTTCACCTCTAAATAGGGATATGCGTCGATCTTGTATCTATTGGCACAGGCTTTGTACTGCCCTGGAAAATAATACAACAGTTTTGCATTTGGTGAACTCGTGTGTTGAAACATATTCTGCTGCATTTCGGGAGGGTCATTAGGCCAATGATAAACACACGCACTGGTTCTATTTGTCAGTTGGGTAACCATTTAACTAATTAATTGTTTGAATTAATCTTTTGGTCAATCAGATACATTTGCTTAAAGTCCTTTCGTTGCCATTCGCTACTTCATTAATGACATCCTTCCCTACACCAAGTCTTGGTTAGTTAATTGGTTAAACGGCCAATCAGTTGGCAAATAATAATAATAATAATAATAATAATAATAATAATAATAATAA
>NC_068991.1:1283137-1283699 GCF_001194135.2 Octopus bimaculoides | reverse complement strand
ATAATAATAATAATAATAATAATAATAATAATAATAATAATAATGGATAGGGTTAACCTGGCAACAGGCTTATTGTGGGAGGAGCGAGGTGCAGAATGGGGTGGAAACGGTATTACCTTGTGGAGATCGGTAGGAGACGTTCAAATAGCGGTCAAATCGCTTGACGTTGAATTCGCCCGGCTGAAACAGCAAAGTTAAGAGGCTGTCGTCATTGTTGTTCTTTTTCTGGATGGTAGTGGTGGTGGTCACTGGGTCTTTATAGCAGGAAATGTCCACTTTGGTCTTGTAAGACGGACACAACGAGGAATAGATCTTACCGAACCAGAAGAGGTCATCGCTGCTAAAGATTGTCCGAATGAGACTGAGACATTTGAGTATGGTGCGGGCATGATCGCCACCACACGTTGTGTTTACTAATGGTCTTGATGCTGTTGATGTTAATGATGATGATGACGATGATGGTGGTGATGGTGATTTTGCTATTCCCGTTGGTGTGGTAGTCATAATGATTATAAACACTGAAATAGAAAACAAAAATATACATATATAAATATGCATATAT
>NC_068991.1:1282094-1282898 GCF_001194135.2 Octopus bimaculoides | reverse complement strand
ATATATATGTGCATACATATATATATATATATGTATGCATATATACATGAATTGCAAAGTCTTTGATCAGATCCTCAAAATTCATCTTTGGTAACACATCTGCATCTATACTTAGTAGAGATAAAGGCATCCCGAATATTATTTTAGCAAGTTTAAAGTGATTTCTTTTGTGCCGTAAACTATTTACCATTTCTGTGGTGCCCCCCTTCCTTCCCTTCTTTTGCTTAATGATTAATCCAGTACTGACCCCACCACTTGCCCAACAAATGGGATGGCTATGGTTGGACTATGTCTGATCATGAATCTGCTCAATTTGGCCTGGAGCGAGAGAGATTTTCCATTTACCTCAAATTTTCAGTTTACCTCAAATCACATCACCAAATTAGGGAGACATCCCTAATAACTAAATAGATGGGGTGGTCATATCCGGAAAGTCTTTGGTCATAGAGTTGCACGATCAATATCGAGCCGGGGTCAAGCAACAACAGCAACACAAACACACGCAGGAAGACGCGGTCGATTCCGTGAGGAATGTTCCCAAGTCGACCTTGGCTCAATATGAACCCAGCTCAACAGTCCACGGTTCTATAATCCTGCAGGGTCCTGTGTCACTTTTATCGACCCTCTCTTAAATCTCCCTCTCGTCCGATAAATATTGGTATAATCCCGCCTGAACACACACACACACACACACACACACACACACACACACACTTAATCCCCCGCCCGCCCTCTTCTGTCATGGCGCTATCTTTGAGTAAACACACCTGAAACACATTTCAACACTGTTTCCTACATCGCCGT
>NC_068991.1:1281115-1281788 GCF_001194135.2 Octopus bimaculoides | reverse complement strand
ATATATATATATATATATATATATACATACGTACATATATATATGTATATATATGTGTGTATGTGTATGTATATATGTATGTATATATTTACGTATCTACGTGTGTATGTATGTATGTATGTATGTGCGTATGTAGCTATACAGGTAGGCAGGTAGGTACGAATGGATGCGTGTGTATGTGTATGAAAGTGTGTGCCTGGGCGTGTTAACCAAAGCCCTGACTCTTCCACGATTCCACAATGCAATTGATTCACTTTCCATGGACAGCTTCATATTAAGACACTTGACAAACAAGTACACCAGCCAAATATATATATATACATATATATATATACACACACACGCATATACATATATATTTATATGCATACATACATAAAAATCGATGTATAAATAGACACATATATACATACACACATACGTGTGTGTCCAATCATACTCCAGTACCGTTTCCCAGTCTAAACAATATTTTAAGTCCCTTTATATCGACTAAATCACATCAAATGGTTCTTTCTTTCTTTCTTTCTTTCTTTCTTTCTTTCTTTCTTTCTTCCTTTCCTCCTTCCCCTCTCCTACTCACGCTTTTTTACTTTATTTCTCTCCTGCTTCGCACACACCTACATACATAAATGCATATATGTACATGTATGTATATGTATATATATATATATAT
>NC_068991.1:1279530-1280275 GCF_001194135.2 Octopus bimaculoides | reverse complement strand
AGCTTACATATACAAAGGAAAAAATGAGATAAGAGTGACCGGTGTGACGTGTATTTGAACAACATACGATAAATAAAAGTATATTAAATAACTTACAAGACAAATTCTTGATTTTTAAAAATCACCTCCGCTTCTAGAATGAGCAGACCAATCACTTAAAGGCAATTAGTACGAACTCCAGATGTGGAGAAAAGATAATATTTTTTTTTAAATCAAGAATTCTCCCAAATTGATACACCATTAAGGAAAAGACAGTCTGATTATCTAAAGACAAGGCGATAGTTATAAGTACGTGTTTCTGCCTCAATAGACGTCATCAATACAGCAATTGTTCCACCTACTCTTCTGTAAAGGAGACACAAGTCATATGCAGAAAGAAGGGTAAAATGAATAGAAAATATTTACACACACACACACACACACACACACACACACACACACACACACACACACACACACGTGTGTGTGTGTTTCTCCACGAACATAGACATGCACGTATATGTATACGCTTGCACAAAGATATTTTTATATCACCAAAGATGACAGTAAATTACTACATTGTGTGTGTATATAGATATACACACACACACATATGCACACCACCCACCTACATATATACATACATACATACGTACATATACATGTATGTATATGTGTGTATGTGTTAAATATTAACATATAAATATTTATACAAATATTAATTCGCACCCATATATATATATATATATATATATATATATATATA
>NC_068991.1:1274978-1278755 GCF_001194135.2 Octopus bimaculoides | reverse complement strand
TATATATATATATATATATATATATATGCAAATATATACATGTATATATATATTATCATTTAAATATATATGAGCATATCTAGATATGCAACTATATACATACATAAAGCAAAACATTCAAATCTGCACATACATACATACATACACACACACACACATACATACATACATACATACATACATACATACATACATACATACATACATACAAACAAACAAAAATACCCTGTTGTTGATGTTGAAATTCCAATGAAGGGGCCTTGGATCTAGGTTAGAAACTGGCTTTTTCTCTATTGGCGAAAAATCTTGAAATCAAACTGAACAATGACATACATACCTAAATACATACGTATGTATGTACATAAATACACGCATACATACATACGGATTGTATATGCATGTATGTATGTATGCATGTATGTATATATGTATGCATGTTTGCATGTATGTATGAATAACTAGTGTCATGTACACCATATGAATAAACCTGGAAAATCCTTGCCACGAAGGGCGCCAACTATATCCGCGACATTAGCCACGTCACTTGTCAGGGACCTTTCCACGGGTGTTATGTCTTCATTGCAATGAAGGGCAGAGGAAAGAGACAATTTTGGGGGTAAAGGTCCCTTGTGATCTCAACAACAACAACAACATCCAACGCGTAAATGATTATATCCTACAATGACTAATATTTTGTGATCTCTCTCTCTCTCTCTCTCTCTCTCTCTCTCTCTCTCTCTCTCTCTCTCTCTCTCTCTCTCTCTCTCTCTCTCTCTCTCTCTCTCTCTCTCTCTCTCTCTCTCTCTGAACAGTGGACAGCAGTTCAGTTCCCGAGTTTATGACCGAAAAAGCTTGGCGCTGAAGAAAGTGAGTCATTGTATGGTATCCTTGTTGAGAGACTTTTCCCACTTTGAGCAGACTAAGAGTTATCTCGCCTGGAAGCTTACCGTCGCAGCTATCGAGGCCTTCATGTCCCATTTGTGACAAAAATCCATTACTCAATAGACCATAGTACAGGGAAACATCCTCTTTTACAACAGGAGAGTGCACCAAATGCGTTATACACCTCAATGCCAATAATCTACTTACAACAAGCACCCTTTTTCATTCAGGTATAAAGACTGAAGAAACCCTACGATGTTCTCCGAGTATATCTGGAATTTGAAAAATTAAGGTATCCTGAGCTCCCATATTAGCTGGTCGATAATTACCACTTTACTTTCTTATAAAAAGTGGTCGTTTTCGTTTATCTGGGAAGTGCTTTAGTTCGATATTAAACGGGTTTCTTCAGGTTTTATGCCTTTAGTAATTATTATTATTATTATTATTATTATTATTATCATTATTATTATTATTATTATTTTACATTCGGAATCAATGCCCTTCATAGAGGTTATATCTGCTGTTCCCCAAGAAAAAAACAGATTTCTGGATTAACGCAACTCTAATAGTTACACCAATCTCAATAATCGTACTGCCAAGTCATTTGGTGACGGTATCCAGGTACCTATAATAATTAGGATTACTTTTGTGGAAACCATCCATAGTCTCCGTATTCCCCTAGCCATATCCTGTTTTTTCCCCCTATTTTCTCCTGTTCTTTGATCGCTACATTCATGTCCTCACACACAACCACATCTATAATGGTGCTCTCTTTTTTCCTTTTGGTCAAAGCCATAATACCTGGTGGTCTTGCATGAAGTTCGACATTCAGTCTCTACATTAAAATCCCATAAAAGCATCCGTTCTTCTTTATACCTTCTCGTTGATGACTCATACCATTCCCTTTCTACTTTAAAGCCTCATTGCCGTAATATGTCTCAGTGAAGAGCTTTGGTCAGACAATCGTGTCTGCATCTTTAATCCTTCTGTGCCAAAGGACTGCAGGAACTTATTACGTGCATAACGCATTCCTCTTTCTCATTGCGTACTCTGCACTTTGCGCTTTTCGCGAATTTACTACTACTACTACTACTACTACTACTACTACTACTACTACTAAAGCATTTTTGCATTAACCGACTGTGTGATCTCAAGTTGCTTGAAGGAAACATTTGATGACGTAACCCCTGATAGACAAAAAGGCAGCAGGGTCATGGCTGGAACAGCTTTGATCATTGCTCTGCTGGAACAGAATTGGCCTTGGGCTAAACACCAGAAGACAAGTTAATACTTTTACACGGTGTTAGACGTGTCATCTCCCCTTATTACAATAGATCCGTCCTCAATGCCGCCGTAATCAGCTCGGCTGTAAGAACCTACTTACATCCAAAGTCACGTCTCAGCCAGGTTCGGATATCAGGAGGTCGAGAGTAAGGTTGTCTTGTCGTGTGCTGGAGGGAGCGGGGGGAGGGGAGGTGGTCAGTGCTTGACTCAGTTTACTAGGTTTTGTTGTTGCTGTTGTTGTTGATGTTCACGTCGTCGTCGACGTCGTCGTTGCCGGCGTCGTCGCTTCAGCTTTGATTGAGTGAAACCCTGATTAACGACGCTCTAGTCGTGACCTTCCCGTCTATATTGAGCACTAATACTATTACATTGACATTATCGTGCGCCCCTCGTCCTTCCTAGAGTGAGCCGGGAGGATGTGGTTGGAAGGAGATTTCATATGTATTGCAGCTCCTGTCATTTTCAAAGCGGCGAGCTGGCAGAAACGTTAGCACGCCGGGCTTAACGCTATTTCGTCTGCTGTTACGTTCTGTGTTCAAATTCCGCCGAGGTCGGCTTTGCCTTTCATCCTTTCGGCGTCGATAAATTAAGTACCACTTAAATTTCGGGTATTATGCCTAGAGTAGAAAAGATTCTCGGTTACGTATTTTATTGTCGGTTCGTAACCCATAAAAACCACATCGTAAGAGAAACAGATCAGAAGGATTTGGGGTGTTCAGAAGGATTTGTATATGCATGTTACGCACACACTCAGTTCAAACCTGAGTATCTTCTTAGTGAGAGTTGGCAATGTTACGCTATTCCATTTCTGCAAACAGTTTTAAGTACATTTTTAACTTAACTACAATCAACACCACTGTGAAACCATAATGAAACATGCAAGCACACACACACACACACACACACACACACACATACACACCACTATGTTTGTATGTTTGTATATATTCTTTAAGATGGAATCCTATCAAAGGTTATCCAGGTATTGTCCTGCGACAAACAAATTAAGGTAATTTCTTACAAGAAAAATCTTGTGTTTGTAATTTAAAAAGTCAATTATACACACCTTTGAATACATCTGAAAGGGCCTTCCTTCTTCGTTTACATATGCACCTGTATGTATATACATTCCCATCTCAACATCCACCCACCCCGCTCTCCCTCTCTCTCTTTCTCTCTGTCTACATACAAACACATACACACTTGCAGGCATCATGCACATACATGTATGTATGACTATATATATGTGTGTATGTGTGTGTATATATATATGAAAATATGTATGTATGTATGTAAGCATATACCTCATCTCAGGTTTGTTTAAAAAAGGGTAGTAGGTCGTGTCGTTGAAGTTCACGACATACACAAACCGTCAAAAGTAAATTCCAGCAAGCTATTTCTAAGAATTCCATCGACTTCACATCATAAGAAATAACGTTTTGGAATTTATCAGACGCGCCTTCACACACTCGCACGCGCATGCAGCCGGGTAGACATTTACGCAGACATTATATACACATGCATCAAGGAATCTATGCTTTTATATATAAACACACACACACACATACGCATACACACACACACACATACATACATACATACATATATATA
>NC_068991.1:1273180-1274402 GCF_001194135.2 Octopus bimaculoides | reverse complement strand
AGAGAGAGAGAGAGAGAGAGAGAGAGAGAGAGAGAGAGAGAGAGAGAGAGATTTCTCTTACCTTTTATCTCTGAACTGTTTCAGTCATTGGACCATGTTACGTCCTCACATTGAAAGGTTTTAGTCGAATGAATCGGCCCCAAGACATATTGTTTGAAGTCTGGTACTTATTTTATCGGCTTTTTACCGAACGGCTTAGTTACGGAGGTGTAAACAAACCAGCACCGGTTGTCAAGTGGTTGGTAGTGGACGGGTCTAACACAAACACAAAAAACACACAGATATATATTCATACATACATACATCGGCTGGTACATCCCTTAACTACCATTTAACTATGCTTAATAGTACCAGTAGTCTAGGTGGCAGCACTTCTACTAGCAATAACTGTAGTGACATCCACATTAATTAAAATAATGGTAGACTCCACTATAGTTGTGCCTGAAGCGATGTCTATGTAAATGGCGATAATGTTTATAGTAACATGAACTACGTAAATGTACAAGTTTCTGCTAACAATATTAACGGTCCGTGTAATTAATCCCATGACCCTTGTTTAATTTTGGATAATGAGATGGATGTAATAGGTTTAATGGTAATTATTACCCTCCGAGAATTACAGGCGTGCAGCAAATTAATATGCTTACTGCTGATACCTGTAATATTAATATCCATCCAATTTCCGTGTTATGTAAGTGTAGAAATAAACTTCGATGCCATCTTAATAGCTTATGCCTCACCCAAAATATTGTATATAGATGTACGAACTACGGCGCAACCGGTCATATATTTAAACGCAGATTATACAATCATGTTCATACTTTTAGGAGACCTGATAAAGCTGGAGTTACATCATTCGCTACCACCATTATCACAACAACAATATCAACCACAACACCATACTCTATCATAAAAAAAAGCAGACATATTGATAGCTAGCCCCAAAGGGACAGGATGGTGACTAGTCAGTAGAAGCTGACCTAGCCAGACTTTTGCTATCCTCATCTCTAAATACATTTAGACAACTATTTATATAGAGACAGGCCAACGCCGTACAATGATGAGTCGGTCGGACGTGAAACACTACGGTTAAACTGCTATCCCAAAGAAATACAGTGGCCTTTACGGGTCATTCGGGGTGTTAAAAATAGCAGCCACATCCTCAGAACATACCCTACAATGTTTAAACAAAAACGGACACATTTATAATGCAGTCCAAGGT
>NC_068991.1:1267205-1270972 GCF_001194135.2 Octopus bimaculoides | reverse complement strand
ATATATATATATATATATACACACACATACACACACGATGTGCGTGCGTGTGTGTCTGTTATTACACCGCCTTTTAGTGTTATTTCTGTATATATGTCCCTTATTTTGTTCTTGTTTCGTTTTGTTTTTCTGCTTATTGGATATCCTAGAGCTGCCCTGGGCTTTCACTCAGCCCTACCTGACTATTTATCCTCTTTGTTTTGCTTCTGCTAAAGTCGATGTCTCTCGCTTACGTTTTTCTCAATATTGATAGTTCTAAGCTCTTATATTTTTATTTCCGTTGTTTGTTGTCGGGTTTATTCATTGTTTATATATTCATTGGGTATTCTTTATTTTAACGGTTCTATTTCCATGTCTGGTATCACTTTCATTTTAGGTAAATACCATCATAAACTGTTGTATCGCCTGTTGGGATCCCAAGTTATTTCGCGATCACGCTTATTTTCTTTTATCTGCTTATCTCATACATTCGTGTTGTGCTAGTTTCATTTAGTGACTACACTGATTGTGTAAGGTATCTCTTATTCCTCTCGAGACCGTTTATGTCTTTTTCCCGTTTATCTGCAGATCTTGAGAAGTGAGGGCTGTCATTTTTTTCGCACGTTCTAATCATTTTTATCTCTTACCCTTATATTTGCTTCCGTCGACGAAGCATTTTTTGCGCTCCACGAATGTCTACTTTTTATGCATAAAATCCAAAGAACACATTCTCTTGGGGTTTTAGGGTTTATGTTGGTATTGCTCCATTTTTTTTTTGCAATGACGATGATGGTAATGATGATGACGATGATGATGATGATTATGATGTGTGTGTGGGGGGTGGGGGCGGTATGTGTGTGCGTTTGTTTGTTTTCCTAGGTTTTGATGATCATTTTTTTCCATAATGCTGCGTACAGTACACCCTTTCGAAATTCTGTTTATTTTGAGCGCAGATTTGAATACTTAACAGGTTAGCAACGCAACCAGGTAACCATGTCGTCCCGGGTTTGATCTCAGCACGAGGTACCTGGCACAAGTGTTTTCTCTCTCATAACCTAATTCCTTGCGAATAGGATTTGGCAAGCAGAGGCCTTCTTGGTGAGTGAAAGCGTGTATTGGTATGCATGTATGTATGTTTGTATGTGCGTGCGTGCGTGTGCGTGTGCGTGCGTGTGTGCACGTGCGCGTGCGCGCGCATATATTGACTTCGGAAGGCTTTCATCAGAATCTCGACGAGGTTATGGCTGCTATTTCTAGTAGATAGAGCAGTCATATAAAATCGCCTTCACTGTTACGTTTAATTCACTTGGAGCAAACTGCTTCGCTACAATTAGTTCCGTCTGTTGATATTCAATGCTTAGAGTTCAGCAGGGCACAATGTACTTTTCATCTTTAGGGTTTCGATAAAATAAAGTACCAGTCAAGTACTGAAGCCGCTATAATAAATTATTCCCGCCCTTAAAATGTGGTCGTCTGCCAAATTTAAATACATTTTTTATTGATTCCTAGACACAACCTCCATTCAATAAACGTTGATAACCTTCTTGGTTTTACTATCAACTCGGTATCAAAGCTCACCTGATAGTGTCAAGATTTGAACACAGGAATCACACCATGAAATTTACCCAAAATGTGATACATTGGAATACATTTTTGGAGAAATACAACCGATAGACAAATTAAGATGTTTGTTTCCGGACAAATCAGAAAAAACACGATTTGACACGAATAAAGTTTCTAGAGAGAGAAATAAAAGGTTTAAGTTTCCATAATCGTCTGTAAACAAACGCATTTTTTTGTTTTAGTTTAATGGAGTTGTTTGTTGACCACTTGAGACTCACTTCCGGTTTGACAAATTTTCCTTTTTAATGCGTCCGATAGCGCCTATCTAGAAAAAAGTCAGCCTGCGATATTAACTAAACACTGTGTCACACGGAGCCATGATGTACGTATATACTGAGGCGACACAGTGTCGCTGATTTTGCTCACGTTTTTGTTTATTTCAAGTACAACGATGAAAAATCTGTTGCGGAATAGAGTGAAAGATCTTCCGGTTGGGAAGTGTTTTATCCGGTCCAAGACGAGGGAAGAACAAACAACTGAGCAAGCGGCGTTAGAAATTAACACCACACACACACACACACACACACATATATATATATATACACACACACACATATGCGCACACACACATGTATACACACACACATACAAACATTCGCATACATACACACACACATGTATATATGTACACAAATATCACGTTATCATACACACATGTAGATATGCACGCATAAACATTGCACGCGCTAGTGCGTGTTTATATTTGTATATTATTTTTCTGCTTGTAATGATGAACACATATGGTTGAGTTCGCTTCTCAATGATGAGGACCCAGGTTCGATCCCGCTGAAAGGCATCTTGGACAAATTTCTTTTGCCACAAGCCCTGGTCCGCTTAAACTTTGTGAGTATATTCAAGGAAATGAAAACTGTAGGATCGAGTTTTGCAGCCGGAGTCCAGCCTCGTTACATAAGTTTACGTTGATTCTTCTTGAGAATTATGTGAAGGCAGCACGTGTCTGCGAAATATTCAGCCGTTTGGGCACACACACATGGGGAAGGCGCATGGCCGAGTGAATAGAGTGTTGCACTCAAGATCGCTAAATTGTGGTTTCCTAAATATATTTCACCATTATGGTTGTTTGGCACCTTCTTTCATGTCTCAATTGACATTTGATCTTTGTAATATAATGCAATACAATGATTCAGTGCTGATCTATTGTTGTACAGTAGAAGTTCTAAAGAACCACCACGATGAAACGGACGTATGGAACAGATCATATAAACTGGTGTTTATCTTAATTCTTCATCTATGTATGGGAGGGAGTGTGCGCATGCGCAGGCGTGTGTGTTGTGCAAACATACAAAATATGTGTATTGATAATATGTCATTATATCATTTTATATGTTATCGTAGATACACCAAATATGTGCCTTATTAAAAAGAGCAGTTTATATATTATCGTGTTGTGTTGCCGTTATAGACATCATCTAATGTTATTGGCACTTCAAGGTATGGCGAAGTCTTGTTTCCAAGTAGCCATCTTAGAGACTCATTGTTCGGTTTATTTGTTGGAGCTGGTTCCGCTGCTGCTGCTGCTGATGATGATGATGATGAAGATGATGATGATGATGATGATGATGATGATAGTAATTATGGTACTAAATATCTATGGTGATGATAGAACATAATGCATATTTGCCAATATATATAATTGTTGGCCTAAAGGTAGTCGGTGGTGATGGTGGTGGTGGTGATGGTGGTGGTGGTGGTGGTGGTGGTGGTGGATGAAATGGTAGCGGCTATGGTTGTAGAGGTAGGAGTGATGGCGGTAATGCTTGTGATAGTGATGGTGATGTAATGGTTTGTGGTGGTTGAAGTGGTAGTGCTAGAGGGACAATGAGATTTTCGATTAGTTTCGCAACGAAGTAGTAGTAGTAGTAGTAGTAGTAGTAGTAGTAGTAGTAGTAGTAGTAGTAGTAGTAATAAGTAGTAGTAGTAGTAGTAGTAGTAGTGGCAGCAGCAACAGCTGCAGCAGTTCATATTGTTGCTGGTGTTGTAGTGTTTTTAAATTGACTCTCAACTTAAAAGACAACAGCTGTCGTCCACACCTTCTACAACTACAGCCATCACAACTACCACAACCACCACCACAACCATCACCACCACCACCACCACCACCTCCACCACCACCTCCACTACCACCACCACCACCAACACCACCT
>NC_068991.1:1262119-1266442 GCF_001194135.2 Octopus bimaculoides | reverse complement strand
CTTTACACACTAAGTTCAAATCCCGCAGTGGTTGATACTTTGCCTTTTATTCTTTCAGGGTCGATAAAACGAATACCAGTTGAACATTAGGGTCGATGTGATCGGCTTATTCCCTTCGCCGAAATTGCTGGCCTTGTGCCTTTGTAGAAAGGAATATTATTTACCGATTTAAACAAGTAAAAGGAGACTATACTCGGCATGTTCCTGTATAATTACGACCTCGTCATTTGAAACATGGGAGAAGTAGAAATGAAAGAATCACTAAATCGATATTGTACATTTGCTGTTGCAGAAACAGGATTTGTTTTTGTTTTTGTTGTTGTTGTTTTTATATATATATTTTTGAACGACGAAATACAGAAACACATTTATCTGTGAATTTAAACATTGGTTTCGAAATATGGCACAAGGCTAGCAGTTGTGGGGATGTAGGAGATAAGTCGATCACATCCACCCCAGGACTCGAACACGCCAGACGATACAACAGAGACACACATTGTTACCACCACCACCACCACACATTAACAACAACGACAACAACATGTGCTTCATATATACCCTAGAAAACAATAACAAGAATTACAACACCAAGAACATTCACAATTTTGAATGAAGGACAAGTTTCTGTGATGACTTGCTGGAAATAACAGTGAAATTTCCCTCTTCTCCCATCTCAGCCTACCGTGTTAGAAGGGACAAGTTAGATAAGGTGGCCGAGGGTTTCTCGCACAAAAGAGCTCGACGGGATGGTCATGATTAGAATGTCTTTGATTATTTAGGTTTTCTTCGTCAGGGTCGTCGCTCTCAGGCTAAACAACAACAACAACAACAATAGTAATAAGGTTCACATTTAACTCATGAAATGAATCTTATTTTGGAAAACAAAAAGAAAGAAAGAAAGAAAGAAAGAAAGAAGGAGAGAGTGAAAGAAAGGGAGGAAGAAAGAAATGGATGAATGAAAATTTAAGATTAAGAGTCAAGTATTTGGTTGTGTCCTCCAATAGAAGCGCGTAAATTTGGTTTTATTGTCCCTCGGCCAAAATAACGAAGCGATGTTGTGGATTTAAAGAATGGAAAACTGCTGCCATTGTAAACAACAGGCGGACCAGTTATTTGCTTGTTTGCTTGTTTGCTTGTTTGTTTGTTTGTTTCTCCCCCCACCCCCACCCCTTCTTATTTCTTATTTCTTATTTCTTTTATTTCTGTTAACGAAAATGGCGTCTCAGTGAAATAAACAAATAAATAAAGACGGGGGAACTCGCAAAAACAAGGAAAAAAAAAAAACAAATCCATTCGTCGTTGGTTTATTAAGAAAACCAGGATTTCGGATTGTTGTGTCGTCGATTCTTCGTTAGTTTGCCTGAAATTGCCTCTGGTCCTACTTTACCGGTGGAAGATGGTAGGGTAATGGCGTGTTCGAGTGGTGGTGGTTAGAGTTGAGGACGAGCGAGAGACAAAATGGTGATGATGATGATGATGATGATGATGATGATAGTGTTTGGGTGGTGACCAAGGAAGGGGGTGGGGCGGGATAAGCTATATTTATATTCATATATTTGTATATTTATTATTTTATATTTCTTTTTAGATTTTATTTCGTTTAATTTTTCTCTATGCCTAATTTGTTTTAGGATTCTCGCTATTATTGCTGTTGTTGTTGTTATTCTTATTCTTCTTATTATTATTATTATTATTATTATTATTATTATTATTATTATTATTGCAGTAGTTGTTTTATCCGGTTATGTTTATTTATTTATTTATTATGCTTTCTTTCTTTACATCAAATTTTAATAACATTTCTTTCGCCTAAGTTACCGACGAATTACCACCACAACCATCGGCCCCGCCCTCTACACAATCACCACCACCACCACCACCATAAATCTCCCTCTTTCTCTCTGTTTCAACACCGCCCAACCCATATTCTCTAAGTCACTAATTACCAATTAATATTTCCCTCACTGCTGACGTCACTAATTTGCTACTGGAAAACAATGCGTTTAGTGTAGGGGTTAAATCTATCTATCTGCCTGTATCCTTTTCCCTACACACATATGTGTGTGTGTGTAAATATATATATATATATATATATATATATATATATACATACACACGCGCACACATTCACAGACACACACACATATACGCGCACGCACAGGAATATGCATGTATGTGTTTGTGTGATACGTAAATCACGCTCGAGTGGCGACATTCACGGTTCGCTGCACGTGTATATGCATGTCGGTGCACACAGACTGCTCCATATCGGCCCTTCCCTTGCCCCCCCCCCTCTGCCCCTACACCTTTCCACGCTGTGCTGTGGTACTGCGTCCCTTCGGCTATGTCTGTCTGGTGTCAGGAGAGCTAAGAAGGTAGCACGGTGCCGTTGGGGAGACACACCTTGGTGATACTGCCTCTCTGTCCGGTCTGTCTGTGTGTCGACTCCACACATTTTTCTCATTGTTTCTGGTGGTTGTAATTAAACAGCAACTTTGACTGATTGCTGTCAGCAACAACAACAACAACTACTACTACTGCTACTACTGCTGCTACTGCTGCTGCTTTTACTGTCACTGTCGCCATTGTATTTACATCGATCGAAACGCGGAAACCTCAACCCGGTTTCTCGATCTTCGCTGTCAAAGAGGAGTTGGTCTCCCTTAAATTATGCTCTGCCGTCTTAAATAAAGTTGGATGGTCACTGATGAAAGGCCTCTGGTCATAGATCTGCCAGACGCCTTTTGCACCTGGAACTCACCGATGTTGGCGAGACTCTGAAGACCAACCGAAGGAACATCGGAAGCAACAGCAGCGAGAATAACAAGAATAGCAACAACAACAACAACAACAACAACAAAAGCACCAGCAACAAAAAAAAATAGTAATAACAACAACAACATCTTCAGCAACAACAATATGGTTGTGTTTGTGGATAAAGTTCGTCTTGTGAGATCGTGGGAAATCTTGGTTTCATTTGATTCATGGAACAGCATCTACTGAACCCTTCGAGGTCCATACAGGAGTGACAGTCCCGGTTGGCATGTCTGTGTCATTCTGGTGCTGTTTTTTTTTTTGTCGAGTATCCTTTCCTTTGACAGCAAGCCTTAAATCCTTCACCTCTTCCTAAAGTTTTCCCTACTTACAGGCTCCAATGGAAGCGATCACTTGCAATGTCCTCCCTCCTTCCACGGTTCTCTCACTTCATGTGTGGTCCAAAACAGATTTAGACCTCCACTGTTGTGCTCTTTGTCCGGAAGCCACCTCCTTCTGCAGCATGTCTTTCTGAATCCGTTCATCTAACATACAATGTACGTTACTCAGTCAACGGAGATGTCGCAGTTGTAGTACAATGAAGATGCTGGCGATCGAAGCGCAGTCCAGAGCCTCCTTGTTGGTGACCAGGTCAGTTCATTTAATATCTGAGATATTTCTTTATCCTTGACAACCCAATCGGCTCAGCTGATGCACAGGCTGCGAAGGTGGAAGGTATTCAGATATTGTTCTTGTCTCCGGGTCTCACAGCCGACCAGTTATCTGCCAAGGAAGCAGGCTCTGGGATCGCAACTTTGGTGTTCCTCATTATCTTACTGATCTCCCAGACTCTCCAACTTAACCTGAGCAACTTCCTCGACCCGTCTACTGGTTTTAGATTCTAGGAAGAAGCTGAAAAGATGAAAGGCAAAGTTGACCTCGGCGGAATTTGAACCCAGAACGTGAAGACTGGCAAAGAGCTACAAAGCATTTTTCTCTGCACGGTACCGATTCTGCCAGCTCGCCGATTCTCATGGCTACAGTAGTGTTCTGGAGTATCCCCTGCACGTCAACCCCCTGGATAACTATGTCCTTGATTTTCTTGCAGACCTCAACATGCAAACAACTGAACAGGAATCCTAACGAAATCGACAGCATCAGTCTCGGAGGGTCTCTGCAGTTTAGGGACACATATTCTCCTTTCAGTCATCATCATCATCACCGCCATCCTCCTCCTCCCCATCATCATCATCATCATCATCATCATCATCATTATCCCTTCTTCTTCTTCTTCTTCTTCTCTTTCTTCTTTTCTGCTTTCTTCCTTTCCTTCTCTATTTCTTCTTCCCAAAACCCCAAGCCTGACTCCCAACTCCCACCGCACACCAATATTTCCAACCAATTTAACTGTCCTTCCTTCATCTTAACTTTATTTACAACAGGAATTTTTCAATTTCTCTCATTGCCCCCTTCACATACAAAAGTCTCTCTCTCTCTCTCTCTCTCTCTCTCTCTCTCTCTCTCTCTCTCACACACACACACACACACACACACACACACACATACACA
>NC_068991.1:1257688-1262109 GCF_001194135.2 Octopus bimaculoides | reverse complement strand
ACACACACACACATACACACACACACATCTACACACCTACACATACATACATTCATATATACATGCATACATACGTATACATATACATACGTAAGTATATATATATAAGTATACGTACTCACACACATACATATATATATATATGCGCGCGCGCACACACACTGACTCCCTCCTGGCCATTTAAACATTCCTTTGACATTTCTTCTCTTCTGGCAAAACCTACTTCATTTCGAAATATTCAGAACAATTTTGTCACAGAAAAACAACTGGTAAAGCTCTTAAAAGACATTTTCTGTTCTCCATTGTTGTTATATTTCAACTTCGACATTAAGAAATGAAGACATTAAATGATATTTTCCCTTCATTAAACACCTTTATAAACCTGGTCGTCTGCTTTCGTGAATTTCTGACCCACCTATTACTTTGCTTTACCCCCCTCTATCTCTAGCTTCCTTTCTCTCTCTCTCCCTCCCTCCCCTCTCTCTCTTTCACTATACTCCTCTTCTTCTCCCTTCTCTCTTGTCTTTTCTACTCCCCCTCCAGCCCAAACATTTCCTTCTTTTCTCTTTCTCCTACTTCTTCTTCCCACTCCTCCTACTTCTTCCCACTCCTCCTCCTACATGTCATTCTCTCTCTCTCTCTCTCTCTCTCTCTCTCTCTCTCTCTCTCTCTCTCATATATCTATTCAACCCTCAACTAAAACCCCAAACTTGCTTCATTCTCTTACTCCACCTCATGCCTCTCACTTCTAGCCTTGCGACGTTTTCTTTCTTACCTTCTTCTCATCCTCTTCTTCATCAGTGATGCTTCCTTCTTCCTCTTTTTCTATCTCTCCTCCTACCATCCACCTTTCTTTGTTTTGAGTCTTCATTGTTTCTTGTCCTCCATTTATGTCCCTTCTGCTAAAACCCTGAAGTCTTTCTCTTTCTCCTCCACCTCCTCCTCCCCTTCTTCCTCTACCTTCTTAGTCTTCCCTCCTTTGTTTCCTTTGTCGTCTTTCTCCCACTCTTTCCTCCACCCACAATACTTCATCTTTGTCTCCGTCCTCTCCCTTCACCCTTCTCTTTTCAACTCCTCCATTTCTTTATCTTCGTTAATTTCGTTTTCTTTTTCACTTTCTCCCTTCATTAATGTTTCCCTTTCTGCTCCCCCTCCCCCTCTTCCCCTCTCTATCCTTTCCTTTTCTTTCTTTCTTTTCGTCCTCCCACCCTTTTTATTTCATTGAACTTTACTCCACCTCACGCTCTTCCTCTTATCCTCTCTCTCCCTTTCTTTCTCTTTTCTTCGTCTCTATATCTCTCCGACTTCTTTATAACGCTGTCGTCTGCTTTAATGATTTTCCACCATCCTCCATCTCTCACATTCCCTCTCCTCCTTCTTCTCCTCCTTCTCCTCCTCCTCTCACTTCTGGTTCCTCCCACTCTACTGTATTATTATTGTCTGCTTTAATCACCTCATTCCATCTTCCTTCTCTCTTTCTTCTCCTCCTCCTCCTCATTCTGTATACCATTTTTGCCTGCTGCAATGATTTCAACTCTTCCTTCTACCCCTTCTAACCCTATACTCCAGCACAAAACAAGAAGGAGAAAAAAGAGGGAGTTGAAGGAACAGCTTTCTAAGACGATCTTACAAATTTTCGTCAACTAAAGTAGTTTTAAATAAAGAAGAGTTTTGAATAAAACAAATATTAATTAATAACGAGTACCTAATGCAGTGGTTCCCAGCCACAACTCTTAGGGCCGCATGCAACCCTTAAGTACCTTACCAGGGGTCCCCAACGGTCTTCCCTCTATAAATATAATAACTTTTTTCTTTAATTAAGTTGTGTTTTACTTGTTTGGTGCGAGCCCCTAAAAAGATCCAAGTTTTGGACCAGGCCCGGATATTAAGAAAAGCTGGGAACCACTAACCCAAAGTTTAAGTAGACAAAACCATAGACCAAACGAGAACAAGATCAACCAAAATGACACAACAGAACAACAACCAGTAAAAATACATCAACTACACGCATATTGGATACTTTAAGAAGTAAATAATAAATAAAATATAAAACGTAGAATACGACTTGTATCATACCCAACCACAAATTTATAGTTGCACTATAATAAAACCAGATTTAAAGATTCCTCATCAACGCGAAACCCCAAACTAACAAATAACTGAACGGTACCTCGATGTAAAAATGAAAGTTATAAACTTCATGACTCCGACTGTTACATCGGACGCACAGTGAAATTTAATGCCATTATAAAGTGTAAGAGGAATAAATTCCACAACACACATAGGATGGTCGTGATCAGCGAAAATACTCAGATAATTCTTAGCGTTAATTTTGTTATATAGCACAACTTAAGCACCACGAGAAGTTTATATGGCTGCCCAAATCATCACAAAGTCACCTCCATGCTTCGTGAAAAGGGCCAAACCGTCAGGATTCAAGGCTTCTTTGAGATATCTCCAGACATAATCTCGTTGCGGAGTGAAAGAAAAGGGTGAAAGATGATTAATCAGAAATGACATTATTCCATTGAGCCAGTGGCCTCTTCCGATAGTCTAAACACCATTTATTCTATTTTACTAATGTTGATGAGTGACAGAAGAGGTTTGCCAGTGTTGTCTAGCTTTGTGGAACTCACAACGAACGGTTTAGTTTCACACAGGATCGGCAAGATGGTGCTTTAGCCCATCTGTCACTCTCGCTGCTGTTATTCGATCGTTTTTAGAAGAAATGCATTCACTCTTCTGCCGTTCCTCCGTGACGTTTGCTTTCCGTCCAAAACTATGCTTCCCGGAACTGTTTTTTTTTACCCTGGTTTTGGATTACCCACATGATTTTAAAGACTTCACTTCTCGAGACAGTAAACAATTCAGCAGATTTAGAGACTGAAGCTCCAACCATCCGCGATGCAACAATCTGTCCTCATTGGAAATCAAATAGGTCACGAATTTTAAGCTATTTAAATACAAATGCCACAAAATAGAAAAACAGAGAGGCGATATGATAAAGCGCAAGGATACATAATGCACAGAAAAACACAGAGAGAGAGTGAAACAGATTTGTAATCCGGAAAATTGCCAATAGAAAAATAATAGTTAAATAAAAGGTGTTTCCTTTATTTTCTGCAAACCTTGTCTAGACATGCGAACACGTATACATGGGTGGGTACATACATATATATGTGACTCTGCATGTATCTCGATGTGTATGTGTGTGTGTGTGTGCGCGCGCCTTGGTGTATGCCCTTCTGATATTTTTATGGCTCTATTTCAAAAGTAAACAAAAAATTTTAAAAATCATGAAAATAATTAACCACAAAGAAACATCGGAGTAGAACGGTCTTCTCTTCTAGAAAGAAGCTAGGTATACAGATATGCATGTATGTATGTATATACATATATTTATATGCAAAACATGACTACGCGTGCACGTGCATGTGTGTGTATGCGTGTGCTTGTGCGAGGGTCTCTGTGTTGATGCGTCTTTAGACGGAGTTTGAACACGTGTAGTTGTCTTGTTATTTAAATCAAACAGCTTTTCACACACAACCACCATTACAACCGCCATATTTCTTTTCCAATTTATTCTTTTCGTCTTTACTATTTATATATATATTTTTATATACTCAATATTCTTGTAAAATTATATATATATCGCCGTTATTATTCAGTCGGCTATTACAGACGAGTGGACAGTCGCTTTCTGCTGAGTAAAGACATTATTTTAACAATGAGCCATTAGGCACTGCCCCCCCCCACCGCCGCCTTCGCCACCACCATCACCGCCTCCACCATCATGAACTCCATTAAAAATATTATTATTGTTAATTTATATTTCTTCAGATCATTGCTGTTCTTAGTATTATTGTCACCGCTGCTGCTGTTGTTGTTGTTGTTGTTTTATGCCGGGATTTATGTATGTACGTGTGTGCGTGTGTGTGTGTGTATGAGAGTGTGTGTATGTATTGGTGTATATATATATGCATGTATGAAAAATATACGTCCTATATATATTTATACATACATTTGTATGTATATTATATGCATGTGTATATATATATATATATATATATATATATATATATATATATATATATATATATATATATAGAGAGAGAGAGAGAGAGAGAGAGAGAGAGATAGATAGATAGATAGATGTGTATATAAGGGATATGTATACACACACACACACACACACATATATATATATATACACGCACATACGTACATACGCACAGACACACACTTATGCATATGAGTACATGCAGACATGCAGACATGCTTGTATGTGTGTGTGTGTGTGTTGTACCTATGCTAGAAACCATTACTATTGTTGTTGTTGTTGTTATTATTATTATTATTATTATTATTATTATTATTATTATTGTTATTATTATTATTTGTGTTTTTACTGTCATCACCTC
>NC_068991.1:1254741-1257297 GCF_001194135.2 Octopus bimaculoides | reverse complement strand
TAGCATAGTAACTGCTCCATTATCACCATTAGATTCCACATCACAGAGTTTGCACCCGCTGGTGTCCAGTTATACATACATGCATACATACATACATATACACATACATACATGCACACACACATACATACATACGCACACACATACATTCGTACATGCATATACATATATGCAGACTTGCATACATAGATACGGACATACACACATACATATACATACTCACACATACATGCATGCATGCATCACCGCCTTTAGTCGAGCAAATCGATCCTAGGACTTATTCTTTGTAAGTCTAGTACTTATTCTATCGCTCTGTCTCTCTGTCGAACTTCTAAATTACGGGGACGTAAACACACCAGCATCGGTTCTCAAGCGATGTTGGAGGGACAAACACAGACACAAACATATACATATATATATATATACGACAGGCTTCTTTCAGTTTCCGTCTATCAAATCTACTCACAAGTCTTTGATCGGCCCGAAGCTATAGTAGAAGACACTTGCCCAAGGTGCCACACAGTGGGACTGAACCAGGAACCATGCGGTTGTGAAGCAAGCTACGTACCACACTACCACTATATATATATACAACACACATAGAAACGTGCATACATACAAACATACATAAATAAATACACACACACATATATGCATACAAGCGTAGCATGCATACATTTATATACATTCATAATACATATATACATAAGTATATACATAAGTATATACATACATACTCATATACATACACACAAATGTATGAGCCTGTATGTGCATGTATGCAGCTTTTCAAAATATAAAACACAGCACACGTATTACCGAGTCAATACATACATACACCTGAAAACCGGTGTGGAACAGACCAATGCTTCCGCACAATTTCACTTACCTATATACACTCATACGCATACATGCACAAACACTAACACACACGCACGCACACACACACACACACACACACACACACACACACACACACACACACACACACACACACAAACACACACAAACACATACATTTCTATTTATAATATGTGTGTGTGAATGAGTGGGGTGCATGTATTCTTATGTGTGTGTCTATATTTCATAAACTTCCGTTTCTAGTCTGACGCATATTGTCTTTTATTTGTTCCAGTCGTTGGACTGCAGCCCATGTCATCGGTCATTAGCCATATTTTTCTGTTTGATCTACCTCAGCCTATCACTCATCTCTAATAAAAGAAGTTTCTTGTGTAACGATATGTCACCACTGTAAATTTCAGTTGCGGATATATTTCGTCTGTTACATTTCTAATCATCTGCAATTGATACACAATCCGTAATCATAAAAACCAAAAACTTATCTTGTTTTAACATTACTCGCCAACTTTCCATTAACAGGACACATTAACTGTATACATTTTCACAGTCCAACCGATGAGAGATCCTATATGTAGTTGACCTGCAACAAATAACAACTGAATTCCCCCGAATACACGTTTAAAGAAAGAACAGCATTGTGTAAAGATTTACTTCGATCACGACAAACTTGGGTTAAACAATATCAATAAGTTATTGATATACAATTCGAAACAAAGATCAATAATCTATATTTGAATTTATAGAAGGTGAAGCAAAAGTCATTTTTGATATTTAAATTTTAAATAATCTTAAAAAGGATTTTGATAGCATTTTTCTTTTTTTTTTTAATGTTTTGATAAAGACAAAAAAAAACGGATATAACCATTCCATGAAAGGATAAATAATAATATTCAACAAAAAATTTAGATTTTTGGAGCCAAAAAGATTCTGACTTGTCATGGTACAATGCTTTGAAGGAGTTCCACTCTTTGAAGCTGAAAATGGAAGGCATTTCCAGGATGTAAAATTCTTCAATTAGTTCAAAGTAATTCCCAAGTTCCAAAATAATAAAAAAAAAAAAGAAAAAATTTCTTTACTATTTTCTTTTTATTAAAGCTTTTATTTAAGATTCCAGAGAGCGATTTGTGCGCCAACCAGTCTTTGTATCGTATTTCTTTACCATAGCATGACCGCATCAACAGAGGCGGATGAAAAAACTACTTTTTGGTATTTAGTTACAAAACGTTCTGAATTCAAATCTTGCTCGACTTCGTCTTTCATTCTTGTAGGGGTCAATAAATAAGGACCACTCAAATACTGTCATCGATAGCATTGACAGGAATTTCTCCCGAAAAAATTTGTGGGCTTCTGCTAATCTTAGAATTCTGTTGTCTTTGACTTGTTTCGGTCATTAAACGGTTGCCATGCTGGAGCACCGCCTGAAGGGTTCGGTAGAATAAATCGACCCGATAATACAGTTCTATATTTAAGAGATAAGGAATTATGTACATTATTTACATTATTTACATTTGACGGATATTTGTCTTCATTTTGTTTGTTGTTAACACAACGTTTCGGCTGATATACCCTCCAACCTTCATCAGATGTCTTGGGGAAATTTCGAACCTGGGTTCTCATTCCTAAGGTAGTTTTCGATGTTATTATTATTATTATTATTATTATTATTATTATTATTATTATTATTATTATTATTAT
>NC_068991.1:1252389-1254375 GCF_001194135.2 Octopus bimaculoides | reverse complement strand
TATATATATATATATATATATATATATATCAGTTACAAGATTCGTTAGAATCTAGGCACATCAACATGTAGGGCGCCAGGATTGGTTAAGTACGCAGTATTTATCTTACGATACGTTGAAGTAACTCCCATATTTATGATATATAATATGTTAATATATTATTACTTGTATTCTACAATAACTACAACAACAATATTTGGTTGAATAAATAATATCTGGTATGTATATTGTGAATTCCTTCGTTGGAAGATATTTAAAAATATATCTTAATGGCAATCTATATGATCAGCTATTTTTGGATTCTGTCGTAAAAAACCATTTTAATAAATAAATAAGTAGAATTATATAATTAAAATCATCAAAGACGTCTGGTAATTATTGCAGGTTGTTCATAATTTGATAATTATCATCATAATTGCCACCAATCTAACATCAAAAGGAAATATTTTCATGTATATAATTTTTTCTATATGTACATACATACATACATACATACGTGTGTGCGTGCATTCGCAAATAAATATATAATGTGTGAGTGTGGGTGTGTTCTTTTGTGGTTTTGTTTGTTTTAGACGTGACAAGCATGGCGATGCTAGAACACTCTTACCAAATATTCTTTTCTACTCTGGGCACAAGTCCTGAAATTTTGGGGAAGGGGGCCAGTCGATTAGATCGACCCTAGTACGCAACTGGTACTTAATTTATCGACCCCGAAAGGATGAAAGGCAAAAGTCGACCCCGGCGGAATTTGAACTCAGAACGTAAAGACAGACGAAATACTGCCAAGCATTTCGCCCGGTGTGCTAACGTTTCTGCCAGCTCATCGGCTTTGCTCTTACCAAATAATGCATATTCTCTTCCTTTATTTATGTTTGTGAGTTTATCCAACGATCCAGTGTTTTCTTCGTGCTTTGATGGATCATCCAATCAGCGAGGCTGCACTGCTTTGGTTCGAGTATGTAGCAGATGGCAGATCTGGAATGTCAGAGAGACGTACATTTAGGTGCCTTTCGAAAGTGTTGGGACTAAATTCGGTCATGTTTCGTAAGACCAGAATTGATTCCTGGTGCGGTGATTCAAATAAAAGATGTTTGGATCTGGCAATGTATGTTTTGTCTGAGAAAGATGGGAACAAGATTTTGTGGGTTTTCTCCGTATATATATTGACATATGGTTCTTGTCGCAATGCACAGCGTGTGGGTATGTATGTATGTATGTATGTATGTAATATAAATAATATATATATATATATATATAATAATATAAATAATATATGTATGCATATATACATACGTATATGTACATGCTTACATCTATACGTATATATATATATATGCATATGTGGGCACAGGACGTCACGAAACGTGTACAACAAAAAGATACGAAACACGAGAGTATGGAACATGAACTATATTTTAATTTTACAGATTTTAACAGTTCCATTGATGGATTGGATCTATAATCGTCTAATAAGCTTTCTCCATTCTGATTTTGAGAGGCGTTATTTTTCAAGATTGTGCAGTTGTTTACATATCCCAGTGCCCTAGTAATTACAGGTATAAACCTGAACTTGTAATCTGGGCGGAGTATGTATGTATAATATGACACACAGTCGTATTATACCTATCTATCTATCTATCTTTCTATCTACACACACACACACACACACACACAACTACTCACAAATGCACATACGCCCATGTGCTTAGACATACATATATCCTTCCATACATACATACATACGTACATAAGTACATTCGTAGAAGGCAGACCAATAGACTAATAGACAGACAGGCATGTACAAACAAAGACAAGTTCCATGAAGAGACGGCCAAATAAATAGTGAAACTAACAAGAGAAGAGCCTTTAACAGAGAACAGTGTTGGTTGTGGCCGTCACGATGACGAGATAAGATAACGGTGGACGCCATCTTTATAACAAACACTCCTGGCACATCGCACGTGAGACTAGTCGCTGCTGCTGCTG
>NC_068991.1:1248712-1250562 GCF_001194135.2 Octopus bimaculoides | reverse complement strand
AAGGGGTGAGGTTCCGTTTTGAATTTCTCGATTTCGGTCAATCATTCAGAAACGTTCCCGAAAAATGTTGAACCAAATATTATACACCCACTCATGTAACATTAGACATCCACACACACACACACACACACGCATATGCACACACACACGCACATGCACACACACACATACACACACACGCACACGCACGTATATATATACATGCAAAAGTACCCACATCTGTATTGGATATAGAATGGCAGATGATTATTGCATTTTCAGGAATGATGGAATAATGGTAATAAGAACAATGATGCTATAATTATTTTAAGAGTGTAACAGAACAAGAAAATAATGGTTTCGTAGAATAATTAACACCATTTTCGATTTGTAATTCAACCTTTTTTCTGCACTGAATTACACCGAACCGAGATTGAAACCTTAACGGGCCAATTACTGGTCATGTTACAATATCGCTGCTATCCTTGTTGTTTTTGATGTGTGGAGGCCTGGGTCAAGGAGTACAATTACGGGCGAGGAAACTAGAGGTTGGTATTTATATTTTCATTGGCACACTTTTAACTTGTGGCTTCCAAAAAGAAGATAAGAAACAAGCTGTGATACACAGAAATGGCTGAGTGGGTAACGTACTGAACTTCTAGCTGAGAGGTTAGAGGTACGTGTTCCATTTCAAGCATTATTAGATAGTTTAAGACAACTATTTGGTCACTAAATTTCTTTATGTAGGGCCTCTAACACAACGCCCGGTTTGACACAAATGCTCCGGCGATAAACATGGAGTATCTATGGAGTCATTCTGTTTGCTAGATGCTAGAAATATTACCAAATCTCCGTCATTGTCTTCATAAGATTACATATTCTTAGACACAGTGTAGTCATATCGATTTTGTTTCTTTTAACAGCAAAAATCTTCAAGCACTACATGTACCAAGAAAACGCCACAGCATAACAACCCATTAAACATTACCGGTACTCAGCCAGCGCCCTCACGGTAGCTCCAAATGCCGGATCACTCTAAAATCGTAGATCTCTCCCGACAAAAGCACATTCTTAGCGATTCAAGGACCGTACCCGAAGACTTGTTCGTCTCTGTAGAACCAGAAAAGATTTCAGACCTCAACAACTGTTGACATTCTATAAATCTCCCACGATTGAGTACTACTCCTCAATATGAGATGATACCGCTCCTATACATACTAGAGATCTTGAACAGCATACAATGAAGGGTCTCTTGATTGATTAGAATCCAGTCGCTAATGGAGACATTCTGGTTTCTGACCCACTAGCGTGTTGTCTCCTCTCTCGCTCTCTGCAATAATGGCCTCCACTCTTCGGAGCTGACTTTTCCACCAATCAGGCATTCCCCATCCACTCATCTTTCTACTTCTCATCCATTTTACATCGACTTTCCCTGTCCCCAACTATCCGGACATTGATTAACCGTTATGTCTGGTCTTTCTTCTCCCTAACAGGGGTCGTTTGGAATCTTCTCCCTGCTCAAGTGCTTCCTGCAGCGGTTGACCTACAACTACGGATTAAACGGAACAATAACAGCATCAACCACGGGAACTTCAGAAGAACTGCAAAGGTCCCAAGCACTGCTTCTTCCAGCCTAGGCGTTAAAAACAAATTCAAGGTCGTACAGCTGTTCGATCGGGATTTTACTTGGGGGCAGATGAAATAAGTCAACAACAACAACAGCAATATCTATGTTTATATGTATTTCTGGAACCATGGGGCTGGGGATGGAGCAGAAGGAGACGTGAGTGTGTGTGCTTGTGTTTGAGTGTGTATGTGTGTGTTTGTGTGTGTGTGTGTGTGTGTGTGTGTGTGTGTGTGTGTGTGTGTGT
>NC_068991.1:1246871-1248631 GCF_001194135.2 Octopus bimaculoides | reverse complement strand
GAGAGAGAGAGAGAGAGAGAGAGAGAGAGAGAGAGAGAGAGAGAGAGAGTTTATTAAATGTTTTAAAACACAGGTATTGAATGGAAAAATGTTTTTTTCCATCCAGAAACTCCGAGAACTGCACCATTTATCTTGAACACACGCAAACCACCAACACGTATGTATTTATGTAAGTATGTATGTATGTATGTACGTATGTATGTATGTATGTATGTACGTATGTATGCATGCATGTATGCGTGTATATGCTAACTAGACATATAATAACTATATTAAACGTTTTTTCTCTTACAAATAAGCCAACTTCCGGGCCTTACTCTATCTGGCAATCAACTTTATTAATCTCCCTAACACTGTGACATTTACTTTTATCTATATCTTGTCTTATTAACTTGTTAACCTTCATTACAACATAACCGTAATTATTTCATCTCCCGCCTCTGGAACTCTTAATTAATTTTGATAATGTGTTTCTTCTGTCATCCCTTCCTCTTAGCTGATTGTTCAACCTCCAGCTTGTCGTACTCGAACTCACGCACACACGTACATACATATGCACGCATGCATATATATATATATATATATATATATTCTCTCTCTCACACACACACATACACACAGAAACACAAACACACGCACACGCATATTCGTATATATGTATATATCCATGCATACATACTCATAGGTGTGTATGTATATGTGTAAGCACATAACGTGAAACAAGGTGGAAAAAAAGAGTACTCAAATACCAGAGGTAGAGTAATATGCTTTATTTAAAAGCAGCAGAAATATAACAAAAAGCTGTTACTCAGTAATTGTCAAAAGAAGTGACTGGCTGACACGTATTTTACAAATACAGTTTTTAAGTGGAACAGTTAAAATATACAAGACGTTCAGAAAGCGATGGAGGTTTTATTTTTTTGTAAGAAACAAGTCTCTTCTTTATACTGAGAAAAGAATTACAAAAGAAAAAAAACAACGCATGGTTAACTGCGTCTCTCGTTTTATTTGTGTGTGTGTGTGTGTGTGTGTATTAGTAATATGCAAGATCCTCCCGTCATTACGTATTCAATTTGCACCCCCCTCCTTTCTATTTCCATTCTACAATCAATACCTCGGACTCACACACCCACCATCACCCGCTCCACTCAGTTCCACTGTAGCCCTTCTCTCGGACTCCACTAGTCCCACGTTGGTGTGGTAAATCCCCCACATTCACTCCACAACACGACACTCTACAGCTGCCCACCCCCAACGCCGACGCCGCCGCTCCTGTTACAGCCACGGCTACAATAAAATGTCTTTAACACACCCACAAGTGCACCACTTGAAACCGCGTTCCCTCGACCGCCAGTCGGTGTTGGGATCACAAGCTTTTGTTGTTTAGAACATGTTTGTGTTTTTATTTATGTTTGGAGTTTTTATTTATTCCTTATAAGTCAGCAAATACAATAATCGTCACAGAAATATAATTACGACTCGCTGTGGAGCCTCAATCACCAACACCCACCCACCCACTTCTTTCTCCCTTAATGTGTGTGCGTATGTGTGTGTGTGTATGTATATACAAATATATGTATATAGCATATATATACACACATATATACATATATACACACATATATATACATACACATATATATACATATATATACACACACACACATATGCATATATTTGTTGATGTGTGTATATACATAAATATGCGTGTATGTACGTACATATATATATATAAATATATATATATATATATATATATA
>NC_068991.1:1244106-1246696 GCF_001194135.2 Octopus bimaculoides | reverse complement strand
TCTCTCTCTCTCTCTCTCTCTCTCTCTCTCTCTCTCTCTCTCTTTCTCTCTCTCTCTCTGTCTATCTATCTTTCTACCTCTCTATCCCTATGCCCATCTCTTCACCTCTCTCTACACTGACACAGAGACAGTATAGAGGCCACAGCTTATCCTTATCTTTCCACCTCCCATTCTGTCCCTTCACTCCTTCCCTCTCTTTACCCTCTACTATCTCTGTTCCTCTCACTCACACCTCACCCTCAATCCCCCCTCTGTTCTCCTTAATTCCTTCTAACACCTCCTCTATCCTCCCTCCTTGTTTCTCATTCCAAACGTCATCTTCTAAGACGCAAAACACTTCATACAATTTCAAACCAGAAAGCAGCTGCATTGATAACAATAACAACAATGATAATAATAATAATAATAATAATAATAATAATAATAATAATAATAATAATAATAATAATAATAATAACAACAACAACAACAACAACAGATAAATAGATAAATATATAAGTAAATAAATAAATATATAAATGAAAAGTGGCGTTCACTTCTGCCACTCGATCTCGGTTTACCTGTTTTGCAGTTCGGAGCAGATAATTATCTGCATATTTGCATAACTTAATTGCTTCTCCTTTCTCTTGACTTGAAAACTTGTCCGCCATTTTAGACTCCTTATACAAAAACACACAAATACATGAATATACAAGCATGTACATACATATCTAAATGTATATGTGTGTGTATTTGTGCGTATATATATATATATATATATATAAACATTCTTTTTGTCACTTTTATAATTTCTTCTTTTCTTTCATTCTTTCTCTTATTCTCTTCCTTTCAGTCCTTTTTTTCTTTCTTTTTCTCTTTTTTTGTTCTTCTCCCTCAAAAATATTCTTAATCTGGATGTCTCACGACGATCGTCTGCTTTATTGAATTCGTCCTTCATACTAGAATTGCTACTTATTTCACCGGTAACATTTTTCTACCGAACAATTTCGGACACGTCATTGTATTATCAGAAATAATGACGAAGATAGCTACTACTACTACTACTACTACTACTACTACTACTACTACTACTACTACTACTACTACTACTACTACTACTACTTCAAGACTATCTCCAAAAACAACGACGGGAACAGCAATTTAAACGCGACATAAACTCATGCAAATAATGTAATCTTTTATTGAATGGTCGGCTGTGGTTTCGAGAAGAATGAGATGAGGAGATTTGGGAGTCGTATCACGTGACTATGGCAAACGTGTTAATATTTTGGCTTCATAAGCAGCTTAACAATTGGGCATCGACTTGTATTAACAAACATACATCAAAATTCCTACATCACATTGTTATGGCATCAAAAACTAGAAGAAGAAGAAGAAGAAGAAGAAGAAGAAGAAGAAGAAGAAGAAGAAGAAGAAGAAGAAGAAGAAGAAGAAGAAGAAGAAGAAGAAGAAGAACAACAACAACAACAACAACAACAACAACAACAATAACAACAACAAACTCTCCGATATCAACTCATAAGGCCTAATTATTGCTAATGGAAAGTCTGCTGCCAGGAGGTTTGACTGAAGTTATATTGGTTGGAATGTGCCATAAGGCAATCCAAAGACTGCCTTCTGTGACGAAACATCAAAACAAGTAATAATGGTTATCCTGTTGACACATGATTAAAATGTAAACAAAATTGTAGTTCGTTTCTCTTCTGATCAGATGGAAACCAATAAGCAGCGTCATGTGAATTTTGTAAGAAAACCTACATGCGAACTCCCGGCAGACACCTCATGAAAGATTAATTTATTTCAATTCAATTTATTGGACCTTCCCTTTTAGCATGACTAAGTCGCCTTATAACATAACTGAAACCGGTAGAATATTTTGATAAAAGTTTAAAACTTTTATTTCTTTGAACTTCGCAAAGCATTTTCTTTGTTTTTTAATACAAATTTACTCGTGTGGTAACTTTTAATCTTTTCAGTGTGTGCATACACGTGCATAATACATACACACGCACACACACACATACACATATATACATACCTATATATATATGCATATATATGTATGTATATTTATGTGTGTGCATATATAACTATCTACCTATTTATATATGTGTATGTATGTATGTATGTATGTATGTAAGAAAGAAATCGGCAAGAGGATTTGATTTTGAGAATCTCCTGAAAGTCCCTTGTGCCAGTCACAGAAGTGGTGCAACAAACAATATGGTATTTCAAGTGTGCACTCAATAATACCGAAAGATGGTGGAGCGATTGTGAGTGCAACACCCTGACCACTGGGTCACGCGGTTTCACATATGTATATGTATATAGATGTATATAGATGCATAAGTGTGTGTGTGTGTGCATAGTGTACATGTGTGTATAAGTGAAGATATATACTATAACAAAAGTACACACACATACGCACAAATACGCACTCGCGCGCGCACACACGGGGTTTATCTATGAATATATATATATATATGTGTGTGTGTGTGTGTGTGTGCTGGAGCTAGAGTGTGTGCTTGTTCTTTTTTTTTTAAATTTCAATTCCAAGCAAGCCATTAATTAACTGTTTTGAAGGATTTCA
>NC_068991.1:1241896-1244027 GCF_001194135.2 Octopus bimaculoides | reverse complement strand
ATACTTCCGTTTAAAATCTTTGACACAAGTTGACATCAGAGATTACAGATAGCCAATGCCTGAAGGTGGCCTTGTGTGAAGCATCGCGAGAATGGTGGCGGTGGAGGTGGTGGTGGTGTAGGTGGTGGCGGTGGAGGGGTGGAGGTTACACATCTAAGATGTCGATTGTAAAACTAAGAACTTCTTGTGTGAGGAAGTGTTCGGTTGTTCAGAATTCCTGCAGATCACTCGGTCGGGCCTCTGGCCTTCTTCCTTGCTCATTAGAAAATAATTAAATCGTTGTTCAAATACTTACTTCCGGTCGGAAATATTCCCTTCTCAATAGACAAAAGCTCACCACCACCCCCGCCCCATCATCACCTCCCTATTTTCTTTATCATCCCTATTTTACTTTCGTAATTTACATTTCTTATCATCTGATTATTTCCCCCTCCTCCTCTTCCTCCTTCTCCTTCGAATAACCTTTTACCCCTTTCCTTATTTCAGTCATTGAATTGCGGTCAGGATGGAGCACCGCATTCAGGGTTTTACCCGAACGAATCGACCTCGAAGTCCTTCAATTATTCTATCGGTTTCTTTTACCCGCCTGTTTTGGGAAACACATGATCACACACACACACATGCACATACATACATACATATATACATACATATATACATGCTAAATTGATCCCAGTTCTTGTTGATATTTATTTTATCAAACCTGGGAGATAGAAACGCAGAGATAAAGCGATCGAGATTTGAACATAAGAAATCTGCAATTCGTTTTGTCCAAACTTAATGACTTAATGCCTGGTGGTATTAAGTTATATTTCTTTAAGTTCCAAGTTCAAATCTCGGCTGTGCCAACTTTTTGCTGAGCTAGGGATAAAGAGTCAATGGAATAAAGTACCAGTGATATCCTCGGAAGAGGATTATACCTTCACTTCCAGCATTTGAAACCAAACATTTCTCACAGACTAACGCAGCGAGCTGGCAGAATCGTTCGGACGCCGGCCGGAATGCTCAGCGACATTTCTTTGTCTTTACGTTCTGAGTTCAAATTCTGCCGAGTCCGACTTCGCCTTTAATCCTTTCGGAGTCGATAAAATAAGTACCACTTATACACTGGGGTCAATCTAATCGACTCGTCCCCTCACCTAAAATTGATGTCCTTCGGCCAACATTTGAAATCATTTTTACAAACTAAGGCGATGAGTTGGCCGAATCGTTAACATACCAAGCAAAATGCTTAGTGGCATTTCGTTTGTTTTCTCGTTCTGAGTTCAAATTCCACCGAGGTCGACTTTACCGTTCATCCTCTCAGATGCAGTGGGGTCGATTTAATCAACTAGTCCCCTTCCCACAAAAATTCCGGCCTTGTAGCTATAGCAGAAACAGTTATTACGCTACAAACTTGTGCATAATCACTTCGCATTTTAAAATTTAACTTTTTCAATCAAAAAGGTAGTGAAAGTTTGAAATTAATTAGTATAACATCCGTCAAGCTCTGTTCATCTTGGTGGAATCGAACCCCTCCTAAGCAGTACATCGAGACACTTTGCGTCGTATCTGGTTCCAATACGCTAATTTCTGCGAGAACAACTGTTCTTCAAATCCCGGAGTGTTACATTCCAAAATAAATTATATCTAAAGGACAAATTCTTTTCTTTCTTTTTTCCCTTTTAATTTAAAACGCCATTTAACTTTTAAAACGGAAAATCTATTTTCCCCCATTCCACGTCAGAATTATGGTAATTCTATTTGTTATAATGGAAGTGATGGCAGATTGCAGAATTGATTGAGCAGGGGAGCAAAATGGCTTGTAGCATGAAGCTACGTCGCTTTCGCTTTACGGTCTTTGTTCAACTTTACCGTTTATCCTCCTGGGGCTGATAAAATATGTGCACCAGTTAAGTACTAACTTTCCTGAAATAACAGCTAAATCCTACTCAAATCACACTGCTGTTGTTCGCAGGAGTGGCTGTGTGGTAAGAAGTTTGTTTTTAGGTTCAATCCCACTGCGTGTCACCTTGGGCAAGTGTCTTCTACCGTAGCCTTGGGCCGACCAAAGCCTTGGGAGTGGATTCGGTAGACGGAAACTGAAAGAAGCCCATCGTGTATATATATATATATATATATATATATATAT
>NC_068991.1:1237167-1237835 GCF_001194135.2 Octopus bimaculoides | reverse complement strand
TCTCTAACAATTTCTCTTCAACGTTAGTTTTTGCCAATTTATTTTCTTAAAACAAAAAAAGAAAAACAACCTTCTTCCACTCGCACTCGACACAGTCTTCCTTCAACCGTCTTCTCAACACTTCCCACAGAGATTACTCAACACTTCTCAAAGATTCTTCAAACGCCATCTGCTCGGGCCATAATTACGATTCCTTTAAAGTGTTGTTGACCAGAGAAACCCACTCAACAAGAATTCCCAGACCCAACAACAACTGTTTTCACAAAAAAACACTTGTAAACACGTTTTGCACTGTTGTTTTGAACAACAACCGTTGACCTAACACACATATACCACATACGTACGCAGACACATGGACATAGCTTTATTAGATAGATATATATATTTATACATATATCGTAAATATGATTATAAGCTTTCACCGTATATAGGGTTCAATTCCCACGTATACTAATCGCCATTTTTATTTTTGTGTGTTCAAATACAAGACTATTTTCTAAATTGTACACTTACGTTGAAAATTTATATTTACAACATGTTCACTCGTCATCGTTTGTTAGCTTACGCAGAAAATATATATTTATATTTATATACAGTATTTATATGTGTGTGTATGTATATATATATGTATGTATGTATGTATGTATGTATGTATATATATATATATA
>NC_068991.1:1234336-1236960 GCF_001194135.2 Octopus bimaculoides | reverse complement strand
AATAATAGAAATTTTTTGTAATTTGTAGTTTGGAATCAGTAGTTCTTTGACTGCTATTTCTAAATTTTCAGTATGTTGGAGAAGCAACTCAATTGCTAATCCCTGTATATTTATGATGATATATATATATATATATATATATATATATATACACATATACAAACATATTTATGCATCATATATGTCTATGAATATGTATCTATAAACGATGGTGCATGCTTAAAAACTTCGAAACCCCTTGCTTGTCACAGACCTCTCTCTCTCTCTCTCTCTCTCTCTCTCTCTCTCTCTCTCTCCCTCCCTCCTTCTCTCAGTTAACCATCGCTGACCCTTGTACAGTATTCTTTCGCTGTTGTACAATGTAGGTCATGCTAAAGGTATGACAGCGTAAGGTGGTGCTCAGGCTGCCATTTATGCCACTGTGACGTCATTGATCTTCTGCCGTTTAATTACAAGGACGCTTAGAAGAATCACTTGAGAATTCCTGAGAAGTTCTACAAGAGGAAGAGCTCTTAGCTGTAAGTCTATCTCACGTGTGTGTGTATGTGTGAGTTTGTGTGTGTGTGTGTGCATTTTTGTATTTGATATAAATATATGTACATGCGTGTATTTGTGTTTTTTTGTGTATTTGTGTATATGTGCGTGTGCGTATGTGTATATGTGTGTATATATGCATGTATATATAAGTATATATATGTATATTCGAGAAGTGATTAATAACGAACTTTACACATTTATTTGTGCATCGTAAGCTTACAGCTGTTTCTGATATGCATTGTAGGTGCGTTCATTGTTCCCTCTCGGAACTCAATCGGTCGATTGATTGATTGTTAGCCTGAGATGTATTACTATTAACAGAGAGCCTGAGATGCATCGTGCCCGAATTGCTCAATAAGTCTTAATACATACTTAATGTGTGTGTGTGTGTGTGTGTGTGTGTGTGTACACACAAATATATATGTGTGCGAATGTGTGAAGTGGGAGATATTGGCACATACAAAAATGAAAAAATTCTAAAATGCTTACGTCCAAGCATCTGCATCAGTACATATAAACACACACATATATAAACACACACAAAGCAAAGCCACAAACACATATATGTACACAGATAGATTAAACTGATTGTGTTGTGTCGTGGGAATCTATGAAACAGGTGTTCTTAGACTGTGGGAAGTTGTCTAGCAGAAATGATGACAAACACGGTTATGTTGTGAGAGACTGGATAATCAGTATCAACTTGCGGTAGGGATGTGGAGAACGTTTACATATTCATATGACAAGCTAGAATTAGCAGTTAAATCCCCTCAAATCAGGCCAAACCTCCTTCAAAACAGACTCTTTGGATATTGCAGCCCCCAAAATACTGTGAATCAAAAATGAGATGTTACGACCATGTGTGGAAGCCCATCGTGTGTGTATATATATGTATGTATATACAGACATATGTGTGTGGGCATGAGTTTGTGTTTGTGTTTGTGTTTCTCCCCATCATTGCTTGACAACTAGTGGTTTGTTTACGTCCCCGTAACTTAGCGGTTCGGCAAAAGGAGTTCGATTGAACAAGTTCTAGACTTAAAGTATTTTTTTTTTTTTTTTGGTTCTGCTAACCCTTTCACGGTACTGCCACGGCTACAGGTATAAAGAAAAGAAAAAGAACCTTATTATTAAAGCATTTTCATACATTTTTTACTTTGGACATTTTCCCGCCTTAAAATTGCTGGTTCGTCTGTTTTACTCAAATAAAAAGATGAAAACCTTTTTCTTCTTCATTACTTTGTAGCAATAAAATTTCAAAGGGAAAAGAATTTTTGTCTGTATTTGAGATTTTTATTTGTTATTTTTTATATTTTTCTCTAAAATGTATTTAATAATTGTAAAATAACCGTTTAATAGCATACAAAATTCTAAATTTCATTTCAAAATTTTAATTTGTACGCTAGAATGTACTTTGCACATTCTAATGTACAAACTAAGTTACTTTCCACGAAATAAATCTCAACTTAACCCTTTGCTCATCCGAATTATTTTCATAAGTCCACCCTAAATGTCTATACTTGTTTTCAAATATTTGGTTAGCCATTGTTTCACATATTCTGAGTAAGATAAAACTTTCCTTTCATAAGTCCCATGTTGCTTTGGTGGTTGAGAGAAATTTGGGAATGTTAATCCTATGCGATGCGTGGACATCAAGGAAATGCGTCCCGTGCATCACATGAGAGACACAGGAGAAGCAAAAGGCTAAAGAGAATTTGATAGCTTTATGTTGAACTCAATGCATGACCAACGGTGTCGTTGATTTTAGTTTCAATACGCATGGTCCTTAGTTCAAATCATTCGCTAGACACCAGCAACTCAGAAACACTGAGTAGCCTTAAGCCAATACAAAACATAGATGTAATATACGAAATCAATAACAATAATAGCAACAACAACAATAAATAAATAACGACGAGAAAATATAAAGAACAAAAATTTCATTTCAATATATATAAATAGTTTAATTAATATATATATAACTATATCCATGTATATATATATATCTACATATATATATGTATATACATAATATATATATATACATACAATATATATATATATATATATATATATATATATATATA
>NC_068991.1:1233475-1234079 GCF_001194135.2 Octopus bimaculoides | reverse complement strand
ATATATATATATATATATACACTTATATAGCTATATACATATTTGATACAGACACAAAATAAATTGTTCTATTTTTCTGTGGATGATGCAATGTTTAAATTAAATATATACATGTATAATTCAGAGTCAATATATATCTATATACATACATATGCACGGGTATAGTGAGAGGTGTGAATGCATTATCTGTGTGTGAGTGGCAGGTACAATTGTTGCGTTTATAATTCTATGATTATATACAATTTATATATTGCATACAATGTATACACGCATATATAATAATGCGTATGGCGGCTGAGCACGACTGTATGCTCGAAGGAGCAGAACGTTTGAATTATGGTGTATATATGTGTCTGTATGCATTTAATTATGTGTAGACATTGTACAAATGTGGCTGTACGTGCATGTGTGTGTGTGTGCATGTGTATAAGTGTGTGCTTTTCTGTTTGTGCTCATGTGTATATGCATCAAAGTCTGGTGTGTCTAATAAGAAACACATTAACGTCTATATACATTTCATTTCCTAAGTATATACAACCCATTTATATATATATATATATGTATGTACGTATGTATATATATATATATATATATATATATATAT
>NC_068991.1:1227903-1233190 GCF_001194135.2 Octopus bimaculoides | reverse complement strand
ATATATATATACTCACACAACCGTCAAAAGAAGTATTGAGTCCCAAATAATTAGCTGATGTCGTCATCAATCTCGATAACTTTGGTGTTTAATTGTTGGTGCCTGTTTTAGTTTCCTTGAAAAGAAATCGATTCTCTTCAGTTCCTTTTTATCAAAAACGATAAATGGTAAAAAAAAAAAAAAATTTAATTTAAAAAAGAAACATTTCAATATATTTCCAACCCGTGTACTCCACTTTTTACTTGAGTGAAATGTCGTACACTTTGAGTGAGGTATTTATTGCATCAGAATCAAACTCTGAGTTGTGTTCTCCATGATTTGTTCAAATCCTTAGAGCAAGACGTGACTGAGTATTTGCTCAGCATTTGAGCTACTCAGCTCATCACGTTTGACGCTTCGTAAGTTGAGATGTCACACTCATTGTCTGAGTTTAATGATTTTTTTTTAAAGTCATAAGTCATTTTTCTTAAAGTGAAGTGAAGAAAACGTTTGAGTGAGAGGTAATCCGTCGGTGTTCATTTATCGAGTGTGAGGTCACACTCAACAAATGAAACACGGAAGTCATTGTATAATTAACAGACTGTTGCGTTATTTGGCTGAGTGGATCATACTGAAATCTGTTGAGTGAAGTGTAACACTCACTCATCGATCGGTATGACAAAATGTCGTATTTTTCAAATGATATGCTGTGAGTGAAGCATTGAGTGGGACTTGAAAATGTCCTGAGTAGAGATATTGCACAAATGAGTTTGAGAATTATTTCCGGTTCTAGCGTATTATGAGATACTACATTTTTTAATTACATTTTTCTTTCTTTTCTTTTGTTTTACATTTCTATTGATTTTTTTTTTTTTTCCTCTTGAGTGTTGTTCTTGAGGTGAGAGACAGAGATTGGGTGATTGAAGAAACATAAGAATTATCATTATTATTATCACCATGTTCATTACCGCTATCGTCATCATTATCATATCCATCATATCCATCATCATCATCATCATCATCATCATCATCATCATCATCATCATCATCATCATCACCACCACCACCATCATCATCACTATGCTCTATCCTGCTGTATGTAGATGAGATGATTCTGTGCCGTATTTGCAATTACGTTTGTGTCATTTCGAATTCGCTTCCAGCACAGTCCCTGTCCCACCGTGAACACTACTCACAGTACAGCATCCCTTCCTCTTATTCATCAATCAACTTCTTTCCCCCCTGTCCCTTATTTTATTCACCTCCTTCTACGCATATACATATATTTTCTGTCTTTTGTTCGCTCCCCACCACCTTCGTCTCTTCTTTCCTCACAATTATTACATCTTATGCAGGTCCTTTCTCTGAACTTCATCATCTTGACGATAAATTCAGTTCGCTGTTTAAACCCGGAATTTGTCAAGTTCTGTGAATGCGACTGTTTTAAAGTACCGAGCCCTAAGGCGTTCTCACACAAACGAAGGATCCCATGCAATTTGACAGTCTTCGACTTATTTATTTATTTATTCTTTTATATTCCTTCATTGCCAAATTAAAATTGGTTTTGTTGATTCCGTTGTCGGTGCTGATGACATTCTTGCTGACTTTTATTTGATTTTCTTGTCTTGTGTTCGTTTTTTTTTTTTTTATTCTCATAGACTTCCTTTTCCATTTCGTTACTCAGTTCCGGCTAATATTTTGGAACTTTTTTTCTGGAGGAAATTAAACTTAAAAGTGAAAAATGGTAAAAACAATAATAATTACAATCATAATATTAATACTAATATCAATCTATAGAAGCAATCTACGGATAACCACTTCGTTTTCTTCGTCGGAAGAGCTTGCAGACTTCTTCGCGGACTCTGTCATTGACGATTCCATAAACAATTGGATTGCTGGCGTTACCCACTAAAAAGAGGTATCTCAATATAAGGCTGTTTGTGATGCCAAATATATCCAACCAGAATGGCACCCAAGCCACGATGTAGATGATGGTACAAAGGAACAACATCTTAGCTGTCCTGTTGTGATGCATCGAACGTCTTTTGTCGGAGAATTTTCCATGTGTTTTGCATGACTCGTTGCCTTTTGTGCTTTTCCTGTCACCGTTCGAGGACAGCGGTGGTGTCGGGGATTGAACTCCCGAATCAACATCAGAATCAACGGACGGTGTGAGTTTTCGAGCGTTGTTCAAAGTACAGCCAGTCGAGTCTGACATTTCGTCGAAGTATTTCTTCTTTTCTGTACCAACACTTGGTGTAGAGCGATCAGAACTGCTGTTGCTGCTACTAGAACTGGTCGGTATTCCGAGAGGGTTGGACAATTTCTTCCTCAGCTGAGCTTTCTTCCATAATTTCGTGTAGATGAGGGTATAAAGTACAACGATACTGAAACAGGCGAGCCCGTACGACATACTCAATAAAGCTTGGTAAGAGCGGGTTCCGATTTCTCCAAGGTAGGACATAGTGAAGTGACAGAAGGGCGGGTTTAGAAAATTGACAATCTCTTCGGTACAATTACCGCTGTTAATTTTATAGGGACCAGGAACAACGGCGAAAATAAATACTGATGGAATGGCCAGAACGACGCTAATAACAACGATGACTATCATACCTTTGTTGACTTGTGACAGGCTTAAACGTCTGGTTGGTCGGCGGACGGCGACACAGCGTTCCAGAGCAATGGCCACGAGTGAAGCGTTCGACGCCATGATGCAGAAATGGCGGACAACTTCGAAACTGTGACATATAGCGTCTGAAGTAACACCGCGAAGCTCGTACACGATTGTGTAGGGCATGACAAACATGCACACACACAGATCAAGCAAGGCTAACACTCGGATGAACGTGCTACTCGATTTGCGATCTTGTTTCTTCAAGTAAACAATTAGAATTAGGACGTTACCCACAGTGCCAACCAGAGCGTAAAGGGAGATAATCACCGATAGAATATATTGTTCGAGAGTCCAGTCCGAATATTTCACTGTCATATTGCATTTGGTGTCTGCGTGGATATCCATTGTGGTAAATAGTTGCAGCTTTTATTCGATTCGAAGATATTTTTAAAAATGAATTTAAATTTCAAATCCTTGCAGGAAAGTCACTCGAATAACTTAAACACTCGGCGTTTGTAGTAGTAGTAGTAGTAGTAGTAGTAGTAGTAGTAGTAGTAGTAGTAGTAGTAGTAGTAGTAGTAGTTGTTGTTGTTGTTGTTGTTGATGTTGTTGTAGAAAGTTTCTTCAAAGTAAAATATCAAATATGAAGAGAAATATGATCTTCTCACAGTCTTTCTTAGACTCTTAAATCTTCTTTCGTTTAATTAAAATATCTTTTCAGTAAAAATGTAGGAGAGATCGAGAACGTATGCATATGTAGGTATGATAAATCTATTTTCTTATTTGTCATGCAAGTATCTTTGAGTCATGTATGTCTGCGAGTGTATGTGTGTGTGTGTGTGTGATGCATGCACAAAAAGAAATGTCGAGCGTGTCTTAAGTTAATGTCTGAGGACGTGTGTGTGTGTGTTCTCTGTTCTCTTTTCTCCTTCTCCTCGTTTGTAGTTGCTAGTGATGATTATGCAAACGAATTCCTTCGATTTTTTTTTTGCCAAGTTCAAGAATAAAATTCCACGTAATGTACTTGAATCGTAGATGTATCGATCCTATAGCGATCGATATATTTGCAATATTCGAGTCAAGTTATTTTTTAATTTATCACTTTTTTTTTCTTTCTTTTGAAATAATTCGTAAACAAATTTCAGCAAAATACTCCAACAAATATTATTCCTGTTATAATTTTTGTTATTATTAATATCTTCATAAAATATTTTCAACGGTTATTATTGTTGTTGCTGTTGCTGCTGATGTTGCTGTTGTTGTTGTTGTCGCTGTAGATATTATTCCAAGGAAATTCTCCAAAATATTCTTTAATCGAACTTTAACCAAACCAACAGTTAAATTCCAGAATTCCAGGAAGGTTAAAGAATAAAAAAATTATATTCTCTCTAAAATAAAAGAAAAAAAACAATTATATATATATATATATATATTTACGTGTACATGTGTGTTTATATAAGTATATGTATATATGTGTGTGTGCATATATACATATATATATTTACTTATGTGTCTATGTGTAACTGTATCTAGATGCACGTGTATACCTGAGAGAATTAATTAAAAAAATAGCTCCAGGAAATATTGGAAATTAACAATTCTATGTAATCCAGTAGTAGTTGTAGTAGTAGTAGTAGGAATTGGTCCTGAACGTTTCGGACAATTTAACGCTGCTGCTTTGTCCAAGTGAAACTGTTCGACTGAGCTGGTCAGCAGTCTCTGAGACCAACATGTGATAGATAAAGACGAGGACTGGTCAACTGGTCAAGCAATCAAATGTAAGTGACTAGTGGTGTACAGCAGCCGTGGTCACTAATAACGCCAGACACACGTCATCGAGAATAAATGTCATCAATTAAACAAGAGAGGTAAAAAAAAAAGACACAAACAGCCAATAATAATAATAATAATAATTAGAAGAAGAACAAGAAGAACAAGAAGAACAAGAAGAACAAGAAGAAGAAGAAGAAGAAGAAGAAGAAGAAGAAGAAGAAGAAGAAGAAGAAGAAGAAGAAGAAGAAGAAGAACAACAACAACAACAACAACAACAACAACAGTAGTAATACGACTGCTACTAATAAAAATAAAAATATAAATAATCACAGTTATGAGAGTGATAATAAGTCTACTTTAAGCCCCTTATATTGAAGTGCAATAACTATTTGGCCACTTCCTGAACGGTCACTTCCGGTCTCAACCTCGTTGTACATTTTTTAAGGTTTTAAACTTCACAATTTTTTCTTAATTTATTCGTTGTTCTTTTTTTGTGTACTTTGTTCTGTTGTTGTTTTGTTTGTATTTCCTTATTTCTCAGATTTTTACGTTTTTTCTTCTCATGTAATTCTTATAACTCCCTTTTTGTTTCTTACTTTCCTTCTTTCCTTCTTTCTTTCTCTTTCTTTAACTTAAATATTTCTCACATTCTTCTCCCTCTCCCTCTCCCTCTTGCCAGCTGTCAATCTGTCTGTCTGTCTGTCTGTCTGTCTGTCTGTATGCATCTATTTATCTAGCTGTCTGCCTGTCAGCCGGTCTGTATATTTATTTATCTGCCAATCAATCAATCAATCAATCAATCAATCAGCCAACCATTTTATCAATCAATCAATCAATCTCGCTCTCTATCTATCTATATATATATGTGTGTGTGTGTGTGTGTGTGTGTGTGTGTGTGTGTGTGTGTGTGTGTGTGTGTGT
>NC_068991.1:1225414-1227439 GCF_001194135.2 Octopus bimaculoides | reverse complement strand
ATATATATATAAATTATAATACAGGGTATCTAAGAGATACCCTGTATTATAATTTTACATAATTATTACCTTTGATGGTTTTTATTCCCATGCTGACCACTTGATAAGATCAATATTTTAAATATCGATCTTACCCTTATTTATATAAATATATATATATATATATATACACATAACTACTTATCTATCTTTATTTATCTAACGGTCTCTCAATCTATCTATCTATGTATTCCTCTATTTATCTACCTTTCTATCTGTCTGTCTGTCTGTCTGTCTGTCTGTCTCATACAACACTCTTTCCCTCCTTTTCTCTTCCGCCTTTTGATCTTCCTTTGATCTTTTCTGTTTACCTCTTCGTTTCTCACAGTCTCACTTTCTCCTTCAACCCTCCCCCTCTCTCTCTCTCTCTCTCTCTCTATCTATCTGTCCCTCACCTATAAAAGTGAATGTCTCCTCTTAAACGTTTCAAGTCCCACCGCCACCTCCCCACCCCGACAACACCACCACCCCCAGCAGCTCATGGTCATCCCTAAATAGCCATCAAATACTCACGCAGGCTGGACGCTTCTCAGACCTATCACCAGCACAGATGAAGATGTTTGTTTCTTTGGTAATAAACGACTGGTCACCGCCTTCGTAGACACCGGGGGGGGGGGGGTCAAGCAATTGACCTTTCAGGGTACTTCGCTCACAAAAACAATTTCAAAGCTATTAGCAATTTAATTGGATGGCCATTTAGCTTAGATCTTGCTCTGGTCTCCCTCCTCCTCCTCCTCCTCGTTGCTGATGTTGTCGTTGTTCTTGGTGTTCTTCTTGTTGTTGTTGTTGTACTGGTTTTTAGCGCTGGGATGGGGTCGGGGGATGTTCTTCTGAAAACCTTACACTTGCTTCTTTTTGTTGCTTGTATTTATGTTGTTGTTATTGTAGATGTTGTCTTTTTGCTGTATATTGATGTTACTCTAGTAGTAGTAGTAGTAGTTGTTGCTACTGTTGTTGCTGCTGATGATGATGATGACGATGATGACGATGATGACGATGATGACGATGATGATGATGATGATGATGATGATGACGACGAGATAGAAGGCGAAGTTGTCAAATGCTTTTACTTGTTATGAAGCCATTGGTGTTGGTGATGTAACCAGTGCTGTTGGTGCTCTCTCGCTAGTGATGGTGGCGGTGTGCTGCAGCTGGGGCTGGCTCTGATACTGGTTCCGATAGAGAGAGAGAGGGGGGAGGAAAAGGAGGAGAAGGAGGAGGAGGAGGAGGAGGAGGGTGTGGTCAAATAGTGATCTGTGACGTAATTGTGATGTGGTCAACCGTTTCCAAAATATACAAGGTGTGGGCAGAAACAGCAGGTGGCTTGAGTTAATAAGTCCAGTGTTCAGTGGTCACTCATCAAGTGGTCAAGCCTAGAAAAAAATTAAAACGAAAAATAATTTAGTCAAAGTACAGTGAACATGTAAACATAATTATGCATATATAACTCTGTATATATGTAAATTATATACATACATATACATACATACATATACATATATATGTGTGTGTGTGTGTGTGCCACACACACACACATACACAATTATATTTCTAATTACGGACAAAAGTACATACATATACACATGAATATATGTAAGTATAATGTATGTATAATGTGTGTATAAATCTCTGTATAGATATGTGTGGACAGAGTGACATAGGTGTGAAAGGTGGAGTATATAAATTAAGTTAATTGCTAAGTAGATATACGTAAGAAGATAATTAGCAAACAAATTAGTAAAGTTCTTGTAATAAACACACAACCGATATGACTCAGCCCCCACCTCCACTTTTAGCACTGATTACCACCACCAACATGGCACCGACAGTCTCGAGTTCACTCACATCTACTTGAGATATGTTCGTTTTAAAACCATCAAACGAACTTCTACTGAAGCAATCGACCTGCGAGAAATAACAACCACTTCTCTTTCAAAGTGCACACTACCTGCTCGTTTCGTAGGTTGTGTATGGTGGGGGCTGAGT
>NC_068991.1:1217081-1220243 GCF_001194135.2 Octopus bimaculoides | reverse complement strand
ATGGGGATGATAGGGGTGGGGGTGATGTGACATCGATGCGAAATCAGTTTGATATGTGGAAGGTGAACGAATTTTGACAAAGTGTTTAATGGACCCCAAATATTTGACAATAATTAACAATTGTTCGGTTAATCATTTCTTATAGCAGGCATAGACACCAACTCCACACCTCTAATTAAACACACCATCACTACCACCCCCTATCACCAACGCTGTCACCACCACCACCACCACCAACAACAACAACAACAACAACGACACAACTACCATTTCTTTCATGTTATCACCAACCTTCCACCACTATCATGCCTACAACCACAACTCTACTACCACCACTACGACGGCAACTATTACTACTACTACTATTACTGCTGCTGCGGCTACTACTACTACTATTACTATTACTACTGTGTAAGAGATATGAGACTTTTTGGCACAGGCGTTTTGCCGCCGCCTATTTGACGTCGCTAATTTAGCACTCATTTGACATCAAACGTTTTAAGATTTCTATCATTTTAATGTTGCTCTTTCTCTCTCCCTCTCTCTCTCTCTCTCTCTCTCTCTCTCTCTCTCTCTCTCTCTCTCTCTCTCTCTCTCTCTCTCTCTCTCTCTCTCTCTCTCTCTCTCTTTCTCTTTCTCTCTCTCTCTCTATCTCTCTCTCTCTCTCTTTTTCTCTCTCTCTCTCTAGCTCTATCTTCTCCCTCTCGTTCTCTCAGTTCATAGGTATGAGTCTCCAGTTATGACTATATATGTATAATATCTCTCTCTTCTCTTTCACTCAAACTAGATGCGTGCGTGTGTGTGTGTTGGTCTCTAGTGCCAAGCCATACTAAGGCAAACACAAGCTGAATATCCAGTCAGGCCTACCAAATGGCCAGTGATCACAAAGCCGCGCCCGAACGTTCCATTTCGAAGGTGAAGGACCTTGGTTAAATCAGAAACCACAGATGTTAGGGATAGGGGTGTTTATTTTCAGTTTTATACATCTGGGAAAGTGCAGATGGTGTCGTTAAGCCATGAGAATACGATAATCCCTGTCGATAACCTGATCGAGTCCTTACAATGCATTTTCTGCTAAAATTCCATCATTAACCAGGAAGTGGTACTAAATCAGGCGGTATGATGAGCATACCTGCCCCCACCTTCCCACCCTCGCCAAAAAAAAAATTGTATAATATATTCCTAATTATAAATGGAACGGTAACCACCAGAACGTCTCTTATCACTGCATGACTGAAGTTGACCTGAGGTTAATAAGGACAGCAATAATAATTACATGAAACTCTTGTAGAAGAATTTCCTCCTGAGATATGTGGAAAGAGACGGTGTGACAATCATTATTTCTTGGTGCCAAAACAAGATAACTCCAGCCATAATTCCTCATTAAAAGCTAAGTCGTATGGCTAACAGTTGTCTGAGAGGAAATGGAAGGGTGTGCAATGACCTGACTCGGTCAGCGATCCAGTTTTTAACTTCCGGTCGAAGAAACTTCTTTTTATATTTACTTCTTACACGACGAAAACAAACAAACCAAAACAAAAAATATACAGAAAAGCATGAACATCATCACACCTCCCCTGTAAGCCTTGAGTCATTTAGATTTGGATTATCTGGATGAACGACCAACGAATTAATATCTCTCCGTGATGACTCGTTATGCGAATTCCTGTGACCCACGTCGATAGAAATACGTAACACTAATTGCTTTACAAATGCCTTCACGCCAAATTAAGACACCATTATCCCAATCGCTGCTTTGGCTGTGATTATCATTCTCATTATCGTTCTTGTTGTTATTATTATTATTATTATTATTATTATTATTATTATTGTCATCATTGCTGCATGTCTTCCTGTGTGTGATGGTAGATTAATTACATTGTTGCAGAAATTGTTAATTGTATCCCATTTTAATTTTTATCATCGCAATGTTGTCATCATTTTGTAAGTTTGTCTTGGAGGTGAAATGGGGCGGTAGTTATGGTGAGGGATGTGGTGGTGGTGGTGGTGTTGTCAGCTTGGGGAATTAGGGTATTAGTGATAGGTAGAGGTAGGGGAGATGAGAGGGTGAGGGTAAAGATAATGAAGGCTGGTGAAAGGGTTAATATGGTGGTGGTGGTGGTGGTGGTGGTGATGCTGGTGGTTATGTCAGAGAATGAACTGTTAATGGTGGTAGTTGTATGGAAATGAACGTAACTGTGAAGGTGGCGGTGGTGACGGTGGGTTGGAGGGGTGGCTATGGTGGGATAGTTAAAAGTGATGTTTCGTTGCTGCTGTTGTTGTTGTTGTTGTTGTTGTTGTTGTTGCTTAACTGCAGGCCAGACTTCATCAAGTAGACCGTTGTTCAAAGGCATTTCCAGACATGACCATCCCGTATTAGAAGTGAAATGTTTATGGGAAATATGGCGGGAATTCATATAAGTTTGTTCAATGTTATATATTATGGAGATTATCGATGTGTGTAGATATATGGGGTGTGAGATTAAATGGAACTTCTTCATCTGTTTGCCTGGAAAGGGCGGAGTTCAGAACTCTGACGAAGAAGGAAAGTGACAAAGCTGCACTGAGTAAGGACACCATTGAAGATCTCAGCTGCTGAAGTTGCACCGTCTCACGTGACCACGTGCAATATGACGTCGGTGTACGTGGCTCTATGAGGATTAGGGTACACAGAATGAAGAAGCGGGGTTTGCCTGTTTGGCAGAATATATAGGAGAAGTCATTGCGAATGGGAGACGGCAAACGTTGCAACCAAAAAGGAGGGACTCTAGTAAGGGGACAGTGTTAAGTGTCAACAATTAGGACTATGGCTCTGGTGCATGTGTTTTTATGTGCGTGTGAAAGCGTATGTAATAGCATGTGTGCATATACATGTATGTATGTATGTATGTATGTATGTATACATGTGTGTGCGTGTGCGTTTCTCGTGGGATCGGTATTTTCATAAACAGAGTGAAATAGTATTACATACTCAAAGAGATAAAGAAGGAACAAGTCACTTAAAACTCTTTCACTTTCTCTCTTTCTTCTTCTCTCAAACGCAGAAGTACACATGCAATCTTTATAGACACATATATAGTTATATACATACATACACATATACATACACATACACATACACATATACATACATATACATATATATATATATATATATATATA
>NC_068991.1:1215066-1216118 GCF_001194135.2 Octopus bimaculoides | reverse complement strand
AAGGCCGGTATATATCTATCTATACTCAATCTATATTAACACACACACACACACACACCACACAAACACAATATATATATATATTCACAGGAATTTTCAATGGCCGGATAACTGAAGAGATAGCGGCGTTGGTTCCCATCCCGGCATCCGAAACTCGGAGATTTTGACTTGAAACTCGAGTTGCGAGACAAGATCTGGTCTTCAGTTTTAAAAACGATATACATGGATGTGCGAGTATGCGAACCTGCATATGTGTGCTCGGGTGTGTGCAAGTGTGTTGACCCAGGCTGACGTTGTTTGTTGACCTTTGACATGAAATAGAGATTTGATGAATGTTCATGGTGTTAGAGGTGGGAGGTGTTTTGGAGGTTTGCCAACAACAGCAACAAATGATTGAAAGTTCAATATATGAGGGGAATGGGGAGAGGAACGAGAAGAAACACTGATGTCAACACACACGCACACACGTGCACACGTGCACACACACACACACACACACACACATCCTAACATGCCCATGCACGCACACATGCGCACGTGTATACATACACTCATAAATACATGGAAAGATAGATATATACGCGCATGTATATGTGTGTATATATATATTCATGTAATACACATGGATATACATACGTAATACACATGGATATACATACGTAATACACATGGATATACACACTCCTTAGATATCAAATATCAAAGGTTATCAGTAAACAAGACATCTAATATGAAAGTATATATATATATATATATGCATGTAAAAGGCACACACACACACATATTTATATACATATATACATATACATATATATATATATATACATACATATATACATATACATATATTTATCCATACACACACACACACACACACACACATATATATATATATACGTAGACAGTGACACATATACATGAGTGTACACGAACATATAACCATGCGCGTATCTTTATATAAATCTCCATATATATATAAATGTGTGACGCATACTTCCGAGGACAGTTGGAAGCGAGGGACAGGAGAAAGACAGTCACACACCCACCTTCAG
>NC_068991.1:1212899-1214565 GCF_001194135.2 Octopus bimaculoides | reverse complement strand
TATATATATATGTATATATATATATATAGATAGATAGGAAGGTAGGTAGTTACGTACGTACGTACGTAGTTAGTTAGATAGATAGATAGATAGATAGATAGATAGATAGATAGATAGATAGATAGATAGATAGATAGATAGATAGATAGATCCATGCATATACATATATTGTTATTGTTCTTTCTTATGGGAAAATAAAGAACTGCTTAAGAAGTGCTCGGCCCGAACCCGAGACCAAAGATAAGAATTCAGATAGAAATTCAAATTAGGCAACCGTACTCATGCAGTTATAAATACGACTTAGAAATCTGAATATTTTTTTAAATAATTATAAAATATAAACACACACACACACACATACACACACATATACACATCTAATGATTAGTGACAACACCATCAACGATAATTGGGAAGCAAAACTAATTCATTCAATGACTCAAGCGACTCCAAAATATCTCACCTGTCACCTGAATGACCAGGTAACTTACCAAATATATCGATTAAGTTGATGAAGCGAAGTACATCGCACACCACCTCTCCCGCTTCCTCTCACTCTCTTTTTCTGTCTTTTTGCTTCATCGTCACCATCATCACCATCATCATGTTCATCGTCATTGCAAGTGAGAGGCGTCAATTGCTACAAAAGACCAAACCATGAGGAATACTATACAGTGCAACTTCGGTTTACGAACAGTTTTTCTAACATAAAACGTCTCGGGTGACGAACGGTGTTTCGAGTAACGAACACGCAAGCCAGGAACAACGTTTAGCGGCAAGCTGGGAATGTCAGCGAGCGAGAGAGCATCAGTTGGCGGCCTCGCTCGTTGCGCATCGCTGCTTCCATTTGCTGTGCCTTCACTTGGATTTCCAATCGGGGAAAAAAACCACTTTCGATTTACGATCTTTTCGGTGACAGGTGAGATATTTTGGAGTCGTTTGAGTCATTGAATGAATTAGTTTTGCTTCCCAATTCCGCTGTATAAGCCTGCCTCCTTCACTGTCTCTGTCTGTCTCACTTTCTCTCTCTCTATCTCTCTCTATCTCTCTATCTCTCTCTCTCTTTCTCTCCCTCTTTCTCTCACTCCAGCTCGTGTGAAACGGGTCACAATCTGAATTCCTTTATTAAATTTTCTTTACTTTGCGTATTAATGTTTATTTGGTAGAGAAGATGGGGACCACACTGCGAGTGAAAGGTGTCAATTATCTCAGCCAATTAATAAATTAAGTCTTATTATAAGATTAATTGTCTCCAACACAGCCACACGTATTTATTTTCCTACCTCGTATTTATCACGACTCTCTTCTCACACCTCATCTCTCTCACTCTCCGCCCCTATCTCTCTCTCTCTCTCTCTCTCTCTCTCTCTCTCTCCCTGTACCTCTTTATCTCTCTCTCTCTCCCTGTACCTCTTTATCTCTCTCTCTCTCTCTCTCTCTCTCTCTCTCTCAGCCTTCATCATAACCTTTCACTTAATAGCGCTCTGGCAATCACTTCCGCTATTTACGACTGAAAAGTTAAATTAATAATTAATGATTTCTGCGGCGGCGTTGTGCCATTGCTGTGTCAGAGATATATATATAATCGATGGTGCCTTATTTTCTCCTCATAGACGACTGGAACTGAGCTAACATCACAGTAAGAACACTGCTCAAAATCTCAAAT
>NC_068991.1:1211594-1212277 GCF_001194135.2 Octopus bimaculoides | reverse complement strand
ATATATATATATATATATATATATATAGGTATATATAGATACATGCATATATTTCACAAATGAGCCACATATGTGCATAGTGATATCTGTGTGTGTGTGTGTGACACACACACAGATATATATATATATACATATATACATCCTCATAAAAACATACACATATGTAACCAAATCATGTCATTCCAGTTGTTCTGAACGGTCGATCAATGGTTGACATAACAGTACGTGCATACTGTGCAAGCAGATGCAATACTGAGATAATGTAAACAGCTTGATAGCATAGTGCTTTGAAAATTTGTGCTAATTGATACTTTACTTTCACGCAAGCCCACAGGATTACCTCAGTATTGCACCTTCTTACACAATATGCATACTCATGAACCATTCATCGCTTATTCGAAACAGCTGTAAAGATACGCCTTTTAAATATATATATATATATATATATACTGTCGCAGAACTGTTTGTTATAACACGTTCTTGAAATCCCAGAAAATAGTGATCGGGGTCACTGCCCTCCTTTCTGACTAAGCAATATAAAAAGGGAGTCCCTTCCATGTTGCACCGTCTGGAGGCAGTTATATTGTTACTGATGCCCTTGTTTTTGTACTCGTTTTTATTTTCTTTGTTCTTTTGCCTGTTGAAGTGCAGTGCCCCCCCACCCACACACACACAAAAAGCAC
>NC_068991.1:1209198-1211467 GCF_001194135.2 Octopus bimaculoides | reverse complement strand
AATAGATGTTATTGTTGCGTGCACAAAATTGTGTATAAATGCATCTGTGCATGTGCATATATTTCAACAGATTGCACCGAAGTAGAAGAACGGGTTTGTATATGACTCACGGAAATGTGCAACAGCGGTGGAGGCGGGAAGATTGCACTGGTGGTAGTGGTAAGGGTGTTATTGATGGTGGTGGTGGTGGTCTTAGTTGTATGGTCCTGGTGGTTGGGCGCCAATTCCGGTGGTGATGGTCATTTTAAAGTGAAATGAATTCTACCACCAAAACTATACACGCCAAAATCGCCATTAGCACCGCCAGCACACCTATCGCCACCACCTCCACCAACCGCCATAGCCACATCCTTCATCACGACTCTTAACCCTTCAGCCTCCCCAACGAAGAAATGCTGGCAACATCGCCACCACCACCACCACCATGTTAATCTACCTCCACATGTTAAAAGTAAATGTATTTTTCACATACGCATGTACGCTTACACATACACACACACATACACACACACAAATCATAAGTAATTATCCGGTCCGTTTCACATCAAACCCTAACAAACTTCTGATCTCCATATGTTGCTCAATGTTATCTTTATATACATGTATATACATATACATAGAAACATACATGCATGCATATGTGTGTGTGTGTGTGTGTGTATACATATATGTATATACATAAGTATGTATGTTTATGTATGTATATATATATATATATACACACACACACATCATGAATAATTGCATTGTATCGTGCATTTAGAAATTAGTTCTTTCTGTTTGTTGTTTGTTTGTTTTTTTTTTAGACTTAATGTCATAGCCTCGTAATTCATAAGTTATATAAACAATTGTTGAGCACTTTTGGAAAAACAATATAAATGGAAACCTCGGTAAGACTAATTATTGATGTACCCTGTGGAGTAGGTGTGGGTGTGTTAGTGAGCGTGTGTATGTGAGCGATTGTGTGTGCGTATATGTTTAAATAGATTGAGAGAGAGAAAGAGAGTGAGATTCTCTTCTGACAATGTTATTTTTAATCCAATCTAACAACTTATTTAACTTCTAACAAGTTAGTTTATATGTGTGTTTATATGCTTGTACGTGCATGTGTGTGTGTGTGTGTGTGTGTGTGTGTGTGTGTGTGTGTGTGTGTGTGTGTGTGTGTGTGTGTGTGTGTGTGTGTGTGTGTGTGTTGTTACAGAGTCCTGATATTAAATGTGTCCATCGTACATATTACATTGTTGTTATGTTATCAGTGAAGAGAAGACATCCGGTGTCACGTGGCGTTGTGTCGGCTGCGCTGAGTGTATTTCTGGTTTATATAGCCTGTTATACAGATCCGCGACCACATCATCACTGGAGCATATACATACATGATGGGGATGTATATAACATATTGCAAATGGCGGCCAATTGCTGAGATCGTCAGAGCGGTCGCTAAAATGCTTGCCCGTATATCTCCCGGCTGTCCGAGTTCTGAGTTCAAATCGGGCCGAAGTCAATGTTTGCCTTTCATTATTTCGGTATTTATACATAAAATAAGAGTAATTCAGGACAGTGAGATTGTAAGCGAATGTGTTGCATCAGTTCCGAATCTTGGTGTCTTTAGTTCAAATTCCAGTCCTGCTGATTGTCAATGCTAATGGCTAATTACTCTATCATGTGACGGCAGTTGAATACGAAGGAGATTGAGGTGAAATGTGGCTGTTATTTTACTTGGATGATGATGATGATGATGTGCTGTTGTTGTTGTTGCGGTGGTGGTAGTGTGGGCACAGAACTTTAGTGAAAGACATTCCAGCAGAGACCATCTCGATTTAATTTTCCCTCTATAACATAACCCTGAATACGTTATCTGAGGTGACGTATTTAAAGATAATTGGCAGCGATTCAGGGAGATGTAGCTACTATTTCTAGCAGGTCGTGCAACCATGAACAAGCAGTGAAGGTGTCAGTGGTTTTTGTGGTTGTTGTTGTTGTTGTCGTCGTTGTTAGACCTAGATCCACATTATCAATGATTGAACACAGAAACATGTGTAACAGATGAAATAAAGAATGCCAAATCCATGTTTTATGTTCCTCTTTTGCAATAAATATTCCTTTTTTTCCCATTCCTGTACAGATCCCTTTAGGACCACGCGGCAAAAGGGATTTAACGGGGTCGTTATTTAGAGCCGCAAACAAAACGGCAATTTTGTCACGCACCTAGCGCATCTGTTTTCCCCTCTGACATACATACATACATATATATATAAATATATATATATAT
>NC_068991.1:1207992-1209027 GCF_001194135.2 Octopus bimaculoides | reverse complement strand
TATATATATATACACACACATGTATCTGTGTGTGTGTAGTACTAGTGAGATAACTTTCCTTTTAGAGATAAGCTGTGCTAGGATTTGGAAAGAGAGACAAATTGTGTATCAATCAGTGTTCCATCGGGCAATATTGTCTTGCAGAGATAATGGCCAATGAAGCGTGTGGTTATAATAGGGGAGAAGGGAAACAGGTTTAGAAATAGGGAGGAGGAAGAGGAAGGAGAGAAAGAAAAGAAAGAAAGAAAGGCAAGAAGAAGAAGAAGAAGAAGAAGAAGAAGAAGAGGAAGGGTACGCTGATGGTGACGCTGATAGTGATGATGATGACAACGAACGACGATGATGATGTTAATTAATGACACCTACAACAGTGACGCCAACGGCGGCGGTGGCGACGACGATGATGATGATGACGTTGAAGATGGCGCAGGGGAGGAGGCGGGCGCAGGGGAGGAGAAGGTAAAGTACGTTTACGAAGAGTTTCCATGTTTACAGAAGTTAGAATAATTTCGTGACAAGTGATGACAGTATTGGGAATCGATCAGCTGACAGCTGACACTGACACCACCAGACCAGACCCGCTTCTTACCTCTTGATACGGGAACTTTTGTTGTTGCTGTTGTTGGTGTTGTCGCTGCGACTGATTTAGTCGATGCTGTTCCCAGCCATTCTATTTGTGACTAATGACTGATCCCCCCCTCTATTTATAAACATTATTCACCGATATTGTGGGGGGGGGGGAACGTAGTAGTAGTAGTAGCAGTAGTAGTAGTAGTAGTAGTAGTAGTAGTAGAGGGACATGACTACAGAGAGTCAGTAGTGGCTTTGCTAAGTCACCATGAGTTGAGACAGAAGGGGAGTGCAAAAGATGGGGGTGGAGGAAGTCCTCTGGGGGTGAGAGATCTTTATAAACACACGATGACCGACTCCGCCGCCGTTGCCACTGTGACACTATGCATTGCTCCCCCCACTTCCCATTCGAACACCAATACTAACCAACCCAGTCACAACGTGACCACCACCACGACGATACAC
>NC_068991.1:1203657-1207603 GCF_001194135.2 Octopus bimaculoides | reverse complement strand
AAGGCGAGGAAGATTGTGTGGATGGATGGTTGGTTGGTTGCCTGTGTGTATATACATACATCTCTTTACATACATCCATACACACACACACACACACACACACATATATATATATATATATATATATATATTATATTATATGTATATATATAGAGAGAGAGAGAGTGAGAGAGAGAGAGAGAGAGAGTCAGAGACAGAGACACAGATACAGACAGACAGACAGACAGACAGACAGACAGACAGACAGACAGACAGAAAGAGGCGGGTAGATAGATGTGGTGTGTGTTCTAATCGCCATTCTGTCATCAGAAAACAGGAAAATTACCAGACACACCCTCTTCAAAACAGATACGACTTTTACAATGGAAAGTACATGCTATATACGGATATACGAGTGTATATATGTGTGTATGAGTGTACATAGGTATATGTACACATACATATATGCATGTACATGCACATATAAGTTTATATGTATAAGTTTGTATGTATATGTATGTATGTATGTATGTGTGTATATATATATATATATATATATATATATATATATATATATATATATATATATATATATATATATATATATATATATATATATACACATGTGTGTGTTTATATATATTCAAATTGGTTGGAAAGTGATTATGTGAGTTGTCCTTTTTTGTATTGTCTTCAAGGTGTCTTTCGTGTCGTGGGGCATCCTGATGACGGGAGTGTCTGGTTCTTTTAAAATATGAAATCCATGCCATATTAACTGACACGTCTCCGAAATGAAACTTGTGGATCCATTGAACATTGTCTCTAATTTTAGTATGTCCGTTTAAGGCTTTAAAATGTCTGACTTTCTACTTTCCACACGCTTTGTGTTCTAACTTGAAATTTTTAGTCCTTATAACATATCCTATGAACTTATAATTTACTATATCCTATTTCATATCGACGTCTCTTATTTTAAAATGCCTATGTATTTATAAATGTTTTTATACATTTTTGAATATCTAAGTGTTTTTAAATATTCTATGTGCTTCTATTCTGACCGCTAAATTTTTATTCCTCTATAGTATATCGTGTGAATTTATAATTCACTATATCAGCCATCTTTCTGAGACTCTCTTTATTTTTTTCTCTGTGGTGGCCTTGGGTCTTGATTGCTCTCGGTTACCAGGCACGCACGAACATATTCGTACACACACACATGCACACACACACACGCACGCACACACTCACACACGCGCACACACGCACACATATCTATATGTGCGTATGTGTGAATGTATATGTATGTGTGTGTTTATGTCTGTCTGTCTTAATTCTTCCTTAACCACCCCCAACCTTTCTAGTCCTGGCCCCACATGATAATTTGCTGTAAGAATATTTCCCCACGATCCGCTAGGAACCACCGATTAGCTGTGTCAACCACCCACTCAATTCTTTGTAGTCACACACACACACACACACACACACACACACGTGTATATATAATATATTTGTATATATGTATATATGTGTGTATGTACATATATATATACAAATATATATATATACACACATATACGCACATATATTTACACACATGTACGCACATATATATACACATATACACGCTCGTAAATATGTGTGTGTGAGTGTGTGTGTGTCTGTGTATGTGCGTGTGTGTGTACGCGTGTGCGTGTGTATGCCTCTGGATGTGAGACGGGTAAGAGAATGCTATATACTTTTTTTTATCTCTCGTCAACAGACGACATACTTCCACCATTTGCTGTTTATCAACAAATGTTCACCATTTCATTCATACAGAACTTCTGCTATGACTATATAGTCCTTCCGGTGTAGTCTCATTAACTTCTGGTTATAACTTGGGAACACCCCCAAATAGCTTAATCTTAAAAATAAAAAAACCTTCCCAAATATCTCAGGAGTTTCCCTCCAAAAGTTATCGTATCGCCAAATTTAATGTTGGTCTTCTAAAATAAATTCACTTTTTCGTAAATATTAAAGATCTCCAAGAAATTCCACATTACTGGAAATATTGTGACGTATCCGGAGTATCTGGCTACAATTTAGTTCATTTTATAGAACTCACCCATATCAAAATAAAAAGCATCGTACCGAAATTTTCAACTGCTTACCTCCCCGGGGCCAGTTTTTGGGACATCGGTGTCGGTCTTGTATTTCCCATCTTAAGCCAAGGCTCCACCACTACCGCCAATGCCTGCGCAAACAGCTCACGGCGTTGGAAATAGCAAAAACAACAACAACAAAGGCATCAAAATGGAAAAACACGTGACACACAAGTGACACCACCATCATCACCGTTACAATAAATAGCGGCAACAACAACAACAATGACGATGTCAAAAGTAAATAACAGAAACAGCAACGAAAGCAACAACGACAATGAGAAAATGGGGAAATTAACGCTAGCAACAACAGACCTACAAATGCTATCACCATCACCACCACTTCAACTACCACCACAACTAGCACCACCATCACCACCACACAACTGCCGACACAATGCCATGCTTCGTGAAGACCATTGAGGATAATAGCAAACAATATCGCTACGTTTCAAACCAAGGAATGTTAACAGAACGTTCCTACCAAACTTTCTGCTAAACGTAACACACCTGATGTAATCATTTGAAACGGGAAAAGAAAATCGCATCGTCTTCGAGATGAACTGCTCTTCAAATTTGAACACCTCTTTCAGAATCATTGAAAAGAATATTGGGAGTTGTTTTGAAGCATACAGCCTGTCTGCCATCATCATAAGTTCATATCTATACCAGTAATTACTGGTGCGCATAGTTATGTTTGTAAATGTCTAAATGACAGTTTAGAAATAATGTAGTCTTTTTTCAGCGACGAAAGAAACCAACTGACACACACTTTGTAAAAACAAGCAGTATGCGGAACAATAAATATATACAAGACTTTTCTAAATAACGATAGGTAACTCTTCATCTTATTCGAATCTTATGATAGAATATTCTTTATCAAAGATCAACAGCTTCTTAAAGAAGGAATTCGAAAATATATACAAGAACTGCGAGGAGACAAATACACACACACACATACATACATACATACATACATACATACATACATACACACACACATGCATACATACATACATACATACATATATACGTATATTCATTCATAAACAAATACATGTATACATACACGCATACACTACAACACAACATAACATACAAAACATCATACACACTTATAAACATAGACACTTAATGAAAGATATATAAACACATATACAGGTATACGCACAAGCGTACACACAAATATACACATACTCACTCTGACGTACACATGCCAAGATATGCACGCAAACAGATACGCACACAAATACACACACATACACACGAACGCAGATGAACAGACACACACACACACACACACATATCCCGCGATGCGTTTTTCTGCGTTATGTTGAACACGCTGTTATACAAAGATGTTAGTGTATTTAGAGAAAGAATTAATACAAGGTTGGATATCGGGTGGTCGTGATGTCGGGTGTTGAATGGTCGGGTATCGAGTGTCGGGTACTCAGATCGCAAGTAATGAAGTTTTTGGATGGTTTAGATGGTGGGTATTCGTGTGTCGAGTGGCTGCTTGCAGAATGGTGAGGTTGTCAAGTGGTTGGGTACAGTCGGGTGGCCGGGTGCTCGGGTGGTTGAAAAACGGTTTGATTTTTTTGTTTGAAATTTTAATTTACATTCTAAAAACACAAGGCCTCTGTATCCCTGAACGCTTCATTCCCACGATGATAAGGCTTACACTTACTTACATACATACATACATACATACATGCAAACATACGTACATCGTAGCACTCCATCGCTTACGACGTCGAGGGTTCCAGTTGATCCGATCAACAGAACAGCTTGCTCTTGAAATTAACGTGCAAGTGGCTGAGCACTCC
>NC_068991.1:1203411-1203647 GCF_001194135.2 Octopus bimaculoides | reverse complement strand
GTGTGAGAAAAGTTGTGGTGAAAGAGTAGAGCAGGGTTCGCCACCACCTCCTGCCGGAGCCTCGTGGAGCTTTAGGTGTTTTCGCTCAATAAACACTGATAACGACCGATCTGGGAATCGAAACCGCGATCCTATGACCGCTGGGCCAATGCGCCTTCACGTACGTACATACATACGTACATGCACACACACGTATTCACACATCTATCCGTTCACACATATATAACATACTATAT
>NC_068991.1:1195594-1199997 GCF_001194135.2 Octopus bimaculoides | reverse complement strand
CCCACATAACACCCTTAATACGTTTCTTATCGCTGGAATTGTTTAGCTCCAATTCACCATTAATCAGGACTCAGGGTGGGTGGCATGGCCGGATCCTTTGCAATACAGGTGCTACACATTTCTGCCAGCTAGGGGACTGGAACTGTGTGAAATAAAGTGTCTTGCTCAAGAATACAACACACCGCTGAGAATCGAACACACGACCTTACGATCGGCAGCCGAATACTCCAAGCCACAAATACACACACTCACACACACACATATATACACGCACTCACATATACATACATAGATATACACGCATACAAACGTACGAAGACATTTTGTGTGGTGACGACGACGTCGACGGCGGAGGACCACGACGATGACGACGAGGACAAAAAAATGGCAGAAAGGGAATTCCCCAGTTTCATGGTTACGTCATTCAAGAAGCGTAGGATATCGTTGCGTCACGTCAACTGTTGTGGATTGTGTGTGTGTGTGTGTATGGATATATAGATTTATGAATGCATCTGTGTGTGTGTGAGAGAGAGGAGGGAGAAGGGGAGAGAAAACGTTTGTGTGTGTGTGTGTGTGTGTGTGCGTGCATGTGCGAACGTCGTAGACCGAGAGGCCGCTACCAAATTATTTGGAGTTCTTTGCGACATTAACAAGAATGGCTGCTGCTGCTGCTGCTGCTGCTGCTGCTACTGGTGGCGGCGGCGACGACGGCGGAGAATGTTTTTCTTTTTTTAATTATTATTACTTCATTTGTTTTAGTTATTGGACGATTGCGGTCATGCTGGAGCAACACCCTGAACGGTCGAGCGAATCTATCCAAGGCCTTGCTTTTTAAATTCTGGTTCGTATTCTATCAGCCTCTAAAATTGTCGAATTGCTAAGTTACAGAGACGTAAACAAACGAACACAGGACATCAAGTGACGGACAGCACAGATACAAATACAAACATACACACACATACGATGGGCTTCCACACAGTTTCCGTCTACCAAATTCATTCACAAAGCATCGGCTGGCCCAGGAGGCAATAGCAGAAATACTTGACGAAGGTGCCACGCTGTGGGACTGAACCCAAAACCATAAGATTGCTTCTCATCTACGTAACCATGCCAACGCCTGCCACACAGTCATGCATACCACACATACAGACATAACAAACACACATACATACATACATACATACATACACACACATGAATACACACGCATGCATACAAACATGTATACATACATTCAACAGGCTTCAGCGCAGTTTCCGTTTACCAAATTCACTCACAAGGAATCGATCGTTCCAGGACAATGGTAAGGATTGATCCAGAAGCCACCCTCCAAAAGGAGCCAAGTTCGTAACCACGCGCGGCCAGAATTGCGTCGAGGGAGTTTTGTGACGTCATTGTGTGTAGGTGTGGGGGGTTGTATGTGCAAGGTTATGTGTTTGTGTATGTATTTATGTATGTATGCGTGCGATTTTCGCATCTGAAGGTCCTTGAGTGCGTGTGTGTGTGTCTAAATGAACACACACGCATGTGTATTCGCATATACACGTGTTTGCGTGTATGCGTGTTTGTGAGTGTGCCTTTGTGTGTGCGCGTGTGTGTGTGTGTGCGTGCGTGTGAGTATGAATTTGGTGGTGGTCGTCGTGGTGGCGGTGTTGACGATGTCGATAAGGATGATAACGATGATGGCGGTGGTGATGCTGACGAAAAAAGATTAACAAGTATTGTGAAGGGGAATCCCCAGACTTCTGGGTCACGTGACATTATAGTCTTCGTTGCAGAGAAGCAAACGCTGCGTGTCCATATGTGTGAGTGTGTGTGTGTGTGTGTGTGTGTGTGTATGTGTGAATATTTCTCTTTACGTGTGTATTTGTATGTCGTATGCGTGTTAGATGCTTCAATATATACGTGTGTCTTTCTCCCTCCCCTTCTCTCTTTCTTTCTCTCTCCCTCTCTCTCTCTCTGTATGTATGTATGTATGTGTGTGTGTGTGTGTGTGTGTGTGTGTGTGTCACTGGTTACTGTGATCGACGCGTGATGTTTGTGCGCGCGTGTGGTGGTGGGGGGGGGGATGAAAGGAAAAGGACAGGAGACACAGAGGCACCGAAAACAAATAACAATAACTACTGCTGCTGCTGCTACCGTATTATTATCTGTGTTCTACAACAACAAGCGCAACAGTGAATTGTCAGAATCGAGAGAGCGCCGGACGAAATGCTTTGCGCTAGTGTAGCTTTTTGTTTGTTTGTTTGTTTTTTATATTCTGGGTTCAAATTCCACCATGGCCTACTCGAGTAAATCGACTGAACCCGGTTGAACCCGACCCTTTGGTACTTGGGCCTCCACTCTGTCGCAAGCAGGACTCGTCTCCGCTTTCATTCTCTTGCGTCTCCGATTCGTGGGCCCTGCTCTGCTCTAATCACTAAACAGAGAGAGGAGGAGGAGAAAAGGGGAGAGAGGGGAGAGAGTGTGTGTTTGCGAGAAAAGTGAAGCATAGCGAGAGACCTTCTTCGCACTCGATCGTCCTGGTAGAAACAATAGTCAAACCGACCTCAAATCACACAATCATGTTTTAAGAGTTAATAGTCACCACAAAATGTGGTTGTAAATATGCAAAGAGGGTGCGGGGGTCACGTATGTCTCCTTATTAGAGGAAACATTGCGCGGTGTACTCCAAGATACACTTTGATTAACGGATTGGGTGGAACATCTGTGATTACATTATAAGCGCTAGATTAACCATTAAACAAAATAAGGAGGTAGTTAGGGCAATAAAGAAAGGGGGCACAAAATAAACCCTTTTAAACTTGCTAAGCTAATATTCGAAGTAGTTTATATAATTTCGAAGTGTTGATCTGCTGAAAGATTTTGCAATAAGAAAAAAAGTAGGGGAAAACTTAGCAAAAACGAATAAAATGGTTTCTTATTCTTTATATTTCGAATTTCAAGGGAAAAGCAAAATGTCTTAAAGGCTTATGGCCTTTATGGATCTTAATCCAGCCCTGTTTTAATCAAACACATATTTGAACGCCTGTGGGGGTATGTAGATGTGTATTTATGTTTATATATGTATATGTGTGTGTGTGCATACGTTTGTGTGTGTGCGTGTGCGTGTACCAGTAACGTAATATGATGAACGAATGAACACTGGAAACGAATCGTTATATGTAGTTCAAACAGACACACAGACAGACACACAGACAGAAAGGAGACCCGGCGTTGTTACAACTTTTTCTCTGTCTTCTGCTACAGTGAATATATATTTATTTCTTTATAGCTCAGAGGGGGCCAAACATAGAGGGGACAAACAAGGACAGACATAGGGATTAAGTCGACTACATCGACCCCAGTACATAACTGGTACTTAATTTATCGAGCCCGAAAGAATGAAAGGTAAAGACAACCTCGGCAGAATTTGAACTCAGAACGTAACGGCAGACGCAATACCGCTAAGCTTTCCGCCCGGCGTCCTAACGTTTCTGCCAGCTCGCCGCCCTGCAGTGAATATATACTATACATACATACTATACATTGATATTATATATTATATAGTATATATTATACTATACATATACACTATACATTGATATTGATTCTGTGCGGCCTGAGTTTCCCGTTCACAGAGTGCTGTTACGTGTAACCCTAGCTTGTTCGGTTCAAACTTCTATTTTTGACGGTCAAAAATGTAATGTCTCAACGATTTAGTATCTAGCACGGCAATACGGTTTGCAGTAGATGCTAAGTTCGATTCTCATAGGATATATTAGAACTAGTCTCTCTTCTATATAAGATATATTTATCTTTTGTTACTTCCTTTCAGTCACTGGGCTACGGCCATGCTGGGGCATCTCCTTAGTCGAATAAATTGACACCAGTTGTCAGGAAGTGCTGAGGGACAAAAGCATACTCATATACACGATGGGCTTCTTTCAGTTTCTGTCTCCCAAATGCATTGGTTGGCCCGAGGCTATAGTAGAAAACACTCACCCAAGGTACCACGCAGTGGGACTGAACCCGGAAACATGTGGCTGAGAGAGAGAAACTTCTTACCCCACAGCCACGCCTGCGCCAACAGTTATATCTTCTGCAGGCATAGAACTATGTTTGAAGTAGCACCACCTCCCACCCCTGACCACCACCACCGAATAAGTAAGCAGGTATTTTGCAGTCATCTGTCGAAAACATTACGACAGATTGCAAATGAAGTAACAACTTGTAAGACAGACGTTGTGAAACTGATCGGCGAAATGAAGAGAGGAATCGTTTTGGCGTTCTTTCTAACTTCTAAAACAAAACTTTGCAAAGGGATCGCTTCCACCAAAAGAAATATTAATTTTAAGAACAACAAAGAGAAATATTTCTTCGTGCAAAGCATTTCTAATGGGGAATGAGGTGGGGGGGGGGAA
>NC_068991.1:1193693-1195273 GCF_001194135.2 Octopus bimaculoides | reverse complement strand
CTTAAACCATATAACCCAATCCTTCTGTAGTTTTTTCTCTCTCTCTTTCTCTTACTCCCTTCATATATATATATATATATATATATATTCTCTCCCTGTTTATTTCTGTGTTCCTTTCTGTTGAAGAGCGTAGGGTCGAAACGTAAAAGACTTTCTCACTTCCCGAGCGATAAATTATATGTATGTATGTATGTATGTATGTATGTATGCATGAATCTAGGTATGTCAATAAATATTTTTAGAAATGAAGGATGTCTCGAACGCAGGAGAATTGCTGTGAAAGCAGCTTTAGAAAATCCGGTTAAAATACCCCTATAGACGGAAAGAAGTGACCAGCGGTGCTACGGCGAATCGAACCCTGTACCTCTGAAATTACGTACGCACGCATACGTATGCACACACACGTACGCGTGAGCACGCACGCACACACACACATACACACACACACCCACCCACGCACACACATGCTGCCTTGCCTTGGATCCTCAACTCCTTGGTGGATTGCTAGAAGCGCCATCGTGACGTAAGGTGCATCTGAGGCATGTTTGGAACTAACAAATACCTTCCACTTCCAAGAATGGCAAAGAAAAAGACAACGAGAGAGAAAAAGAGGAAGCAATAGAAGACCAACTCCCCCAGTACAGAACTGGTACTTTATTTTGGTCTATCTCCAAAGGTTGAAAAGAGGAAACGGGATGATTTGAACCCAGAGCTCTAAGAACTGAAACGACTGTCCTAACACTTCTGCTAAGACAGACAGACAGAAAAAGAAATAGACAGATAGACAGACAAACAGACAGAACGATAGATAGATAGATAGATAGATAGATAGATAGATAGATAGATAGATAGATAGATAGATAGATAGATAGATAGATACTGGTACATTACATATGCTTGCGCATGTGTGCTTGTGTATGGTGTTCAAGTGTGGATATTCACGTATACATATATGCATGTGTATGTTATATGCATATATATATATATATATATATATATATATATATATATATAAATGCATATATAGTAAAAAGAGAGTAGGAGTATATATATATATATATATAAAGAGAGAGAGAGAGAGAGAGAGAGAGAGGATATATATATATACACGTGTTGTTATACACGTAATATATATTTATAGTTATAACTCATGCACACATACATACACGCACACGCAAACATACATATATGCGCGCGGAGTTGTTATGATTTTTGGACGATAATTGACGGGGGGAGGACATGTCCACGCCTTGTGTGTGAATTTCCCGTGTGTTCCGTTGGCGTCTTTCTGTGCAATCATTGAATCTGCATGTATGTATGGATGGATGGATGGATGGATGGATGGATGGATGGATGACTAAGGTAAACAAAGCAAAGGGACCGACTGTGCGATGCTGCTGCCGTTTCTGCCCTGCCTGTTGGCATCTTTGGTGACACTGGCCACGACAATGGATAAGATTTCTCTCTTCTTACTTTCCGTAAGATTTTTTTTTAAACAAAAACATGAACCGACGAAGAACCAGCAGTGTTTGCGTGTCTGTCTATGTGTCTCTACCCGTATGTCTGAATGTGGATGTCAG
>NC_068991.1:1191242-1191750 GCF_001194135.2 Octopus bimaculoides | reverse complement strand
TGGTGGTGATGTGCTGTTGGGAGTATTTTTACTGGTGTTGGGGTTGGTATTGGTGGTGATGTTGATCTAGAAGTTGTAGAAGTAGTAGTAGTGGTGGTGGTGGTGGTGCGTTGACTTTGACTTGTGACTTTAAAGTTGACATGTTGACAATATCCGTCACATTGACAACGTAGAATAGAACAATCGGTGACGGGCTTTAGGGGGTTTACACACACACACACACACACACACACACACATACACATACTTACATACAGACGCACACACACATATACAGTCTAATCAAGTCTGGTCTCAGATGTGATGGCGAGAACGGATTAAGGGATTAAAACCCCTCACACACATACAAATATTTACGCACACTTCTATATACACACGCAGACACAAATACACATGAGATGTGTATATGTCTCTTGTATGTATATATATATATATATACATATATATATATATATATATATATACTCACACATATAAACTTACTTGGAAATGGATGCGTGGTGTTCAA
>NC_068991.1:1189317-1190470 GCF_001194135.2 Octopus bimaculoides | reverse complement strand
TATATATATATATACGACAGGCTTCTTTCAGTTTCCGTCTACCAAATCCACTCACAAGGCTTTAGTCGGCCCGAGGCTATAGTAGAAGACACTTGCCCAAGATGCCACGCAGTGGGACTGAACCCGGGACCATGTGGTTGGTAAGCAAGATACTTACCACACAGCCACTCATATATTACTTATATTATTATACACACACACACACACACACACACACACATACACACACACACACATACACACACACCACACACACATATATACATATATAATATCTCATCTTTTACTTGTTTCAGTCATTGGATGGTGACCATTCTGGGGCAGCACCTTGAAGACTTTTGGCCGGATGAATCGATCGCAATACTTACTCTTTTAAACCTGGTACTTATTCTATCGGTCTCTTGGGCCGAACCGCTAAGTTATGGCAACGTACACACACTAACACCGGTTGTCAAGCGGTGGTGGAGGACAAACACAGACACAAAGACGCACACACACACGCACACACACACACATACACATTTATTTAAATATATACGACAGGCTTCTTTCAGTTTCCGTCTATCAAATCTACTGACAAGGCTTTGATCAACCGAGATTTTGGAAGAAGAAACTTTCCCAAAGTGGCACGCTGTGAGAATTATTGTTCTGCTTTACGAGCTTTCGTTTTACGAGCGGTCTCCGAAAACAAATTAACGAGCATAGCGAGGCATATATATATATATATATATATATACACACACACATATATGTGTGTATGTATGTATGTATGTATGTATGTAGTGTATATATGTATATTGTTATAAAGTTTCCCAGGCTGGTAAACCAGTAACATGAATATTAGCGGTTTCACAAGTTTGTTTCGTGATTTCCTTCAGAGAAACTCTTGAGAATCCAAACTAAAATACATACGTAAAGCACTCCAAGTGGCTCTTTTGGAATGCCTAGTTATATATGCGTGCATTTGTGTGTGTGTGTGTGTGTGTGTGTGTGTGTGTGTGTGTGTGTGTGTGTGTGTGTGTAAGTATGCGTGTATTCATATCTTCCACATCAGGATACAGCTATTTAAACAGTTAAGGGCCCACAAAACAGCGTTTGCTTATTTCTTGATATCATAGACTCTTACGTCAACATTTTCGTTGAATTTCTATAA
>NC_068991.1:1187985-1188657 GCF_001194135.2 Octopus bimaculoides | reverse complement strand
TATATATATATATATATATATATATATATATATATATATATATATCAGAGGCGACGCCAGGTCATCAGTGTCACTCGGGCTCATTACCAATTGCGTATAAGACACATGCCTGCTCGAAGAATTTCACGTTTTATTGGTTAATTCTAGCCCCAAATGGCTTAATTTTTATATCTAGCACACTATGTCTTTCTCCATTTCTAAGTCAAGGGTTAAAATAAAACAACCCTGCAAAACACAACTGTGTTTTTATACACAGACGCACAGATTAACAGCAATCAAATAAGGGCAGCCGAGTGCACCATAAACATCAGCGATCTGATTGTCGCATCTACTCTTGACAAGAGATGCCAATTAGCCTTTTACACCTACCAGGCTCGTTCGTATTAGCCCGAGTTGCCGGATAATTTTTGGCTCCTTTAAGAATATTGTAGAGCGGAGAACTTTTCATAGATTGGAGTTTAAGTCCTAATCTCTATAGAAATTTATGGTTTCAAGAAAACATTGACAGATAAACGGGACCTTGATGACTGCCATGAGACAGGAAAGTATACTAGTCCTTATATATTTAATACTCTATATTTCATTTCTATAAGAATATGAATAAAACATAAAAAACAGACAGAGTTGAAACTCTTTTAAATAATATATGTATATATATATATAAATATATAT
>NC_068991.1:1181313-1187246 GCF_001194135.2 Octopus bimaculoides | reverse complement strand
TGTCGCTAATATGTAAAATGTTGCTGCGTGTGTGTGTGTGTGTGTCCGTGTGTGTGTGTGTGTGGTGTTAATAAAGCGTGAGAAAGCTAAAGAGGGAAAGGAAGGAAGAGATGGAACGCAAAGTGCGAGGGATGGTGAAAGACACTTAACAACTGAAGTAGGAGGTAGGGAAGGAGGAGGAGAGGAAAGGACGAGGAGACAGTAGTTATTGTTTCTATGTGTAGCTTATTATTATTTTTATTGTTGTTGTTGTTGTTAAGAAGGCAGCGAACTGGCAGAATGGTTAGCACGCCGGACCAAATGCTTAGCGGCATTCAGTCCGTCCTTACGTTCTGTGTTCAAATTCCGCCGAGGTCGATTTGCCTTTCATCCTTTCGGAGTCGATAAAATAAGTACCAGTTACGAACTGGGGTCGATGTAATCGAATAACACCTCCACCCCCAAAATTTCAGGCCTTGTGCCTACAACAGAAAGGATTATCATTGTTGTTGTTGTTGTTGTTGTTGTTGCTGCTGCTGTTTTATTTATTTGCTATGTATGTAATGCTGCTGCTGCTGCTACTACTACTACTACTACTACTACTACTACTACTACTACTACAATAACAACAAATGTAACAACATCAACAATAACAACAACATCATCAAAACATCAGCCACAACAATATTTACAAGAGCAACAGCTAAGAAACCAGAAGAGGAAGTCCCTAAGTGGTCGTTTAGTCTCCTAGAAATAGCGGTCAACGTTATACGATGTTTCATTGATCTCAAAACGTAAAGACAAACGAAATACCGCTGAACATTTCGCCCGGCGTGCGATCGATTTTGCCAGCTTCCCGAACGATTCTGCTATCTTTCAGCCTTCAAGAACCTAAATAATAAAAAGTTATTTAAATGGCGAGGAATTGTTTGCCACTCGCCTAAAATTTTGTCTTCATGATGTTTAGTTCTCTTTCCTTCGTTTGTCGTTTTTAGATATGAAATACACCACGTAAATGGAGTTTTTGGTCGCTAACTTCAAGGATAATCTCGCTGAATCATTTCCACCTCATTATATTACTTATGTAAGGACCCAACGACATTTATAGTTAAAGGTGTACCACTGACCTAATGGGAGAATTCGTGGAATGTTCGTGGAATGTTGAACAGCCGTGAAAAGTGAAGACTCGACGACAAATCAGCTTATCGATCTCTCCTGGAATCGATTTCTTCATGAAATCACCCTTTGATTCCTTGATACACAATTCTTCAGAAAATTTCTTGGAGTCTACGAGCTACCCAATATATATCGATTTCTAACATTACGTTAAGGCCTCGAAGAGGAAGGGAAGAATACAGCGACTTAAGGGAATCTCTTGGGGTAGAATTTGACATAAGATCCTCAGTAATCGATAGACAAATACCCTTGTTGCGGTCGTTGTTTAGTAGTGATTGATCAGACTTATCATGAAAGAAGACATTCCAGCCTTGTCCTTCCAATATGTTGCTCCTGTAGCGTGTAATCTGATGGTATTTAGCTGTTATTTCTTGTAGGTCAAGTGTCCTCATAGATACGCATTCGCTGACTCGATCAAATACCAGTAATATACTGCGATTTATGGAATCAATCAATGTTAGTTAGGAAGACAGCGGTTTGTCTGAACCGGTAGAGCATCAGACAAATCTCTTGTAACATCTGCTTACTTCCTTTGTGTTCCGTGTTCAAATCACTATCATTGCACTTTTTAGATGTTATCTTTGTGGTTGTTAATAAATTACATGAAGCCAGTCATGTGCTGGGGGTCGATGTTATCGCCTCTACTCGAAACCCTGATTACGAAGTCATAAAAGTTATGTAATTGTTTAGCCCTAGAGCACGTAAGCCTGTAATCAAAGGCTCTCCAGCCATGAGCATCCTGCCTTGACATTTCTTCCTGGAAATGGACAACATTATCTAATGTATCCTTCTTTACTTAAGACACTGGTGTCACTTGAAGCAGATTTAGCTGCTATTTCCTCGCGTTGCCGTTGTATGTGTTTGTTGGTTATTATATCATGTAACACACAAATAACACTCTTGAGAAACGGCACGAATGTCGCAAGTTCCCGGTACTCCTCTCACGAGACTTTGTACTCAGTTTTGAACGGTATTTTTATACAAAGGAATATTATCTACTTCAATATATATATATTATTACAGTATATACCCGACTACTATGTATGATATTTGGCGTGCTGTACTAAAATTCCGTATTTAGTGCAATTCGTGCGCAACGGAATTTATCTTAGGTCAGCGTCTGGAATGGAAACAAAAGAATATAAAACATTTTTTGTCAAATTAAAATATTTCAAACGCATTCCTTATTTTGGATTCATTTGCAAACCGGTTGAATACTCTAACCCTGGGTCTGCAATCGTGAAACTCGATACTTAAAGCATCAAGACATGTCAACAGAACCAGCTCTGTGAGTCATTTGATTCCAGCCGCATCATTCTTCATACTTCGGTTGTGTTGTAAAGGAGGACTCCTGCGGTGGAATAAAATATTTGTGTTTTACTGTTTTACCGAGCGGAACAGCGACATGCAAACGATGGAGCGAAACAGCTCTGTCACTTGATAATGTAACGTTATTAAATGATGCGAGTCACCTCTTTCCATTTGTACAGGTTGTACATTCAAATATTGGTCCAGAGCTGTTCTTACACTCAAAGACTTTCACACTCAAAATGTTTGTCAATTTGCGTGACCAGAATAACGAATTACATTCACACATGCTGCTACAGCGGATTCACAAAATTTCTCTGTGTCTATGTGTGTGTCTGTCTCTGTGTGTGTGTCCGTGTGTGCGCGCGCATGCGTGCGTGTTTGTGTGAATCCTTTTAAGCGATTTTCATTAATTTTATTATTGATATACCAGATAAAATGATGAATATATTTAGGAATATTCTAGGCTGTTGTGCAGCGAAGACGCGACCTGAAATGTTAGATTTTGATTTTACATCTGTAATTTCTGAATTTAGTCAGTTCTCTCTCTCTCTCTCTCTCTCTCTCTCTCTCTCTCTCTCTCTCTCTCTCTCTCTCTCTCTCTCTCTCTCTCTCCCTCTCTTAATGAGCGCTACTTCATTAACTTATTATACTCGAGATCCGTTGATATCCAAGCTACCACTCTACACCTTTCAATGACTTCTCTCAAATGATTATTACTTCATTTCCTAATAATCCTTCTCTTAAAACCTACATTATCGTTCACCTTTAAATCACAGCAACATTTCATAAACTCAAATGTAAATTTTAATTATTACATTTATCGTAATATTCGTTATCTCCTTTCAATTGCAGCCCCTTATATTAGGATTGGTGCGGTGACTAAACCTTGAAAAGGGAACCCCAGCATGGCATTTGTGCCATGAGTGAAACCGATGTGACAATAATTCAGCGTACCTTGCCTAGGGTACCTCAAACTTAAAGACTTCTATCCCTCAATAAATAGAACGTTTAAAAAATATAGGTTTCAAATTTTGGAACAAGGCCAGCAATTTCAGGGGCAGTTGTAAGTCGATAACACCGACCCCACTGGTATTTATTTTATCGACCCCAAAAGGATAAAAGACAAAGTTGACCTCAGCGGAATTTGAATTCGGAATATAAAGACGGACGAAATGCCGCAAAGCATTTTGTCCAGCGTGCTAACGATTTTGCTAGTTCGCCGCCTTCGTGAAATATTGAAGAATATGACAGATTAGCTTCTAACCTGAATTGAAACCGGCTCCCATAAATTTTCGTTGCACTCACCGTTAAATTTAATCCCATTTAACCCGATGGGGTTAAATAAGCCTGTCTCCTATAGGCACAAGGCCTGAAATTTTTTAGGGTACAGGGCATGTCGGTAACATTGACCCCAGCAATGGAAAAAAGAAAAGTGCCTTTTATTCACCATAAAATGTGTTATGTCATTTCATTTTATTTTTCATTTTAACTCCCTCGAGCTCAAATTTTTCTTTTCATTTTCCCGATGTTGATAGAATAAAGATATAAAATAATTAAATGTCATGGTTTACACAAGATTAGTTAAAATATAATTAATGAAAAACCTTGAAGTGGTATCCCAGGATGTCTGATGTCCGTGACTAATGTAGTAAAATACATAACAAGTGGGCAGTAACACGACACACTGTAATACAATGACTAAAGTGATACAATATACAGCGCACATTCATTGTCCTCAGGCTCCAGATCTTATCTATTAAATGATAGTTTTTGTTACAATAAGATTTGGTCAAAAACTGGGACCTGACGTCTTTGTCCATCGAAACAATGTTGAACGTATTGTTAGATATACGTCATTCGGTGTTTATTGCAAAACACCAAACTATTGTACATGTTGTGGTCGTTGATTGTTTTTTGTTACAGGCATTGTCGCGTCCAGTTCCTTTGACATCCATATGGTAAAAGGTTCGATTTCACAGCAAGGTATCGTGCACTGGTGTAGTCACATGTGCAAGTTTGGACGACGAAAACTGGAAATATATATATTTCGGCCAATCTGGGGCACCATCTTGAAATATTTTATAGCCTGTTACTTATTCTAGCAGCCTATTTTGCCGAACCGCTAATTTACGGGGACATAAACTCACCAGCATCGGTTGTCAAGCGGTGTAGGGGGACAAACACAGGCACAAACACATGCCTACAGATAGATAGATATATATATTTACGACGGGCTTCTTTCAGTTTCCGTCTACTGTCTCCACTTACATCCGTCGGCCCGAGGCTGTAGTACAGGACACTTGCTGAATGTGCCACACAGTGGGACTGAACCTGGAACCATATGGCAGGGAAGCAAACTTCTTATCACATAGCTATGCCTGCGCCTATATATATGCGTATTTCTACTGCTGGAACGCATTTGATCCGAGTTCTTTCTTCCTGACTGGAGTTCACCTGGGGCTAAACAGTACCAGCAGCAAAAACAATAACAACAATGCAATCATCGGTAATAATTATAATCAATCAGGAAATTATTTTGATCATTCATTCAGTTATTTCGAATGAGATTATAATCGATCTTCCCGCCAAAAAAAAAACTTGGAGGATCGATAAAACCAATGTTAATAATATGTCGAACTTTGAACCTCATTTCTAGTCACGTGATTATGCCAGAAATCAATAATCAATTATTAGTATTTACAAAGTTTTATTTTGAGGTATGCCCCAGGTCAACCCGGGTCATGCCCTTTGATTGAAGAAGTCATGTGATCAAAGACGCTCCAGCTCTGACCATCCCATTTTCATATACCAAAAACTATATTGTCCAATGTGGACCTCCCCATTTGAGACATGAAATCTGAGTTGAGGGAAATTTAGGCTGCTATTTCTTGAGTATGGAGAAAGCACGTAAAAGCTTTCCTGTCGAAATTCTCCTAATTTAGAGAGACAGGCAAGAGGTCTGGAGACATGGGAACACAGGGCAGTTGTCGAAGGCCTCAGGAATTTAGGGGACCAATACTGATCTGTGTATGATGCGGGGAGCTGTCAATAAATAAATATCTTAGGACGCATTGCATTGATTTGAACGGGGGCCTAATATGTTGCTCAGATGGCCCTGCACGCAGTTAGCTGCCGCTTTGGAACTGTTTCGAATCCAGCCTGAAATATATACTGACTCGAAGAAAACATGATCATCAAGAATTTTATATTGGTGGTGGTGGGCATGGAGAGGATTTCACTGGAAATAATATCAAGGACAACCAGAAGGAAAAGAGAAAAACAAGAAAATCACAAGTTACACGCTGAGGTATAGAGAAGATGGGATGGTCACAAATGGAACGGATGGAGCTAATAAAGAAACAACAGCTTATCGAATGGATAATGGCAACTCTATTAACGGTTGGTCATTAACACATTATGTTGAGTAAGAATTACTCATCGAGGAAAGATAATGTGTTCATTGGTAG
>NC_068991.1:1177091-1179591 GCF_001194135.2 Octopus bimaculoides | reverse complement strand
CAAATCGGATGCAAACTGTTTCGTCCACTACCCTTTCCAATTGACCATTTCTGCCCATCCGAAACTGCTTAAACTTTATTCATTGAAATATTTCAATCTCTCCTTCGAGATTAATTTTGTAGATTATCCATATTTATTCACCCCTGCATTTCACGCAGCATACATACACATAATTACATTCACATCCATACAGAAACACATAGACTTAAGTATATACTCACCCACGCATACATACACACGTAAGCGAGTGTATAAATGCACGCACGTGCACAACAAATGCACACAGTAATACAACTACATCCACATATACTGAACGTAGGCACATAGGCTTTGAAACACACTACAGATACACGAAAACATACACACATGTGCAATAGGTACGACTCCCTGGAGTGATTTATTAATTTCGGTCAAAGGGTGTGTGTGTTCGCGTGCATGCATGTGCCTGACTGTATGAGAGATTTTGTGCATAATGTGTCTGACATTGTGTATACGTATGTGCATGTACATGTTTGTTCTTATGTAGACATACGTATGCATAAACACACACACACACACACACACACACACACACACACACACGTGTATTTATGCACGTTTACAACTACGTGCGAGATTTATATTTTATTTCCATTGTTTGTAATATATTGGAAAATGTGTCAGATTTTGCGTGTATTAATGTGTGTGAACGTGTCTGTGTATGTATGCCGATGCCTGTAAATGTATGTGTTAGAATGCGTGTATGTCTGTGTGCGTGTGTAACAATCTGAGCAGGTGTGTATGTGCAGGTGTGTGCGAGAGCGAGTGTGTGTATCAATTAAAGACGAAACTGACAGCCAGGGTTTCACGCATTATCGCGTTCTTCAGCCGAACAGTAATGAACCAATAAAACATTTATTAACGTCACCATCATTTAGCTGTGCACTATGTGTGTATGTATGTATGTATGTATGTACGTATGTACATTTATATATATATATATATATATATATATATATATATACATGCAGACAGACAGACACACACACACGCACACACAGACACAGACACATATATATTTGTGTATGTATATATACACACACACATGTATGTATATACAAAAATGTAGATGAATATACACATATGCATGACTTTATGCACGTACACGCATATACATATACACACATGGACATATATATTTATAAATATATGTGTGTATAGAGAGACAGACAGACAGACAGACAGACAGACAGACAGACAGACAGATAGATAGATAGATAGATAGATAGATAGATAGATAGATAGATAGATAGATAGATAAATAGATAGATAGATAGATCATACTGTGGAACTTGTCTCAAATTCATGCAGAGTGACGCTAGCCCAAGGGCGGTACACACGGAAGCACATTTAAGTGCATAAAGAGATCCTACACGGGATTTGTAGCGTGAGAGGGAAGACGATGCTACCTAATGGCCGACCAATGTTCTTCCTACACAGCCAGGTGTTAAAATATTGTGGCCTGAAACATCTGTACCAATTGGGTTGTGGAAGCAGGAACTCTTCTGGGTGGGGTCGATGACTGGGAGCGCATAGCAGATCTTCCAGAATAGACAACCAACCCAGATATCATTCACAAGCATCGTATGAGACCGAACATTGTGCTCACCTCACGATCATTGAAGTATCTGTGTCATATGAAAGCAGAGTGAAGGAAGCCCACATCTAAAAAAACTAAAAATATGACAGAATCTGGCTTTCAAACGATAGTCCTGGGGTGAGTGCGACAGGGTTTATGGGCAAATCTGCCAATGTTCTCATGAAACGGTTCTTATTTTCGGGGAGAAAAGAAAAAAATCAGAACTCTTAAGTTAAGGGCAGAAGCAGCTCTTAAGTTAAGGGCAGAAGCAGCTCTTAAGTGTTCCAACTGGATTTGGTCAAAGAGGAATGGAAGGGAATTCCAGAAGGCGTACTTTACACAACAGTCAACTAGGGTCTCAGACTTAAGGGGTACTTTGAGTCTGAGGTACCTGACACCTAGAAAGGGTGCAATGCAGGCGGTAGCACAGAATGTGGTGCCTGTGTGCACGTGTTCGTGTGTCCATGTGTGCGTGTGTCTGTGTGTATATATACGAGTGTGTGTTTGTGAGAGTGAGAGAGTGTGTGCGTGTATGTATGCATGTGTGTATATATATATATATATATATATATATATATATATATAGGTACACACATACATGCATATGTTTCTATGGGGATATATATGCATATGTGTGTGTGGGTGGGGTGCTTGCGTGTGTGCGTGGTAATTGAACTAGAAGTGACGATGGAGTTTTCACGCGTTCTTACTTTCCCCAGAAATATCTGACGAACGTAATATGACAGGAAACTCTCGGATACCAATTTACCTCGTCTAATTACCACAATCGCTCACACACACACACACACACACACACACATTCCGACGTAAACCTATACAGGTATCATTTAAATAATTGTTTCTGACTTTGGCAAAAATACC
>NC_068991.1:1173736-1175600 GCF_001194135.2 Octopus bimaculoides | reverse complement strand
TATCACTCGGGGTCGATTTTCTGAATCGCTAAATCTCTCGTTCCTCTTTCATAGTGACACTCCTTACCACCACCACCACCACCATCACCTCTATCGCCACCATCAGTGTGTGCGTGTGTGTGCGTGAGGGGCAGTGGGGGGGGGGTATTATCGTTCCTTTACTGAACCCTTCCCCCCCCCCAGCCACACCTGTATCTTAAATATACTCGTGACATTTTCACATCACAACTCATTCATTTTCTTTATCAGAATTATTTATCTATAAAATTACATAAACACAAACAACGTAACACTCCTGGAAATACACACACACACACACACACACACACACTGTTATCCAGTGTGTAGCTGTATGTATGTGTGTGTGTGTATGTGTGTATATGGTGAAATTGTGTAGATATTAGCATAAGTGCATTTCCATACACAAAGCGGCAAAAAGGGTGAAAAGGTGCATTTGTTGTACCGTTTCCCTGTTTGAGCGTGTTGAGATATTCCAAACTGTACATCGATCCGTCTATTCATTGATGCATCTGCAGTCTCCGATTGAAAATAAGAAGGACCCCGCCGTGAGAATCGAACGGCGCACCTATCGCTTGCTGGGCCATCGCACTTCCGATCATACTCGGTGGATTTTGAACGAATCTGATTCCTGAAATAACACGAGAAAAAGAACAATTTAAACTTTTTGAGAGATCCAAAAAGAGAGAAAAGAATGATTTCTAATAAAGATTCCATATATTAAAAAAAAAATCAGCCAGAGCAAGGAATAAGAATATGAAAATAATAGTTGAAAGATTTCGTTATAGGTATAAATATACCATAAACAAATGTACTTGTTTATGGTATATTTATACCTATAACGAAATTTTCCAACTATATACATATATGTATATATATATATATATGCATATTAAGGTAGATGTATATTTACACAATACATACGTATATATATATATAGACACATGCATACACACACATACACATACATACGTGTGTGTGTGTGTTTGTTTTTACTATGGCTCAAAGACATTCGCAAAAGGTTACCCCGAGTCTCGCATAACTGCTCTTCAACTAGAAGTGAAGTTGATAACAATGGACCAGAAACAGAAAAGCCGATGAACAAACAAGACATCGTCACATCGATAAAATCGATTGGATCGATTTCGTCAGTCGTTTAACCACGGACGAAAATCATTTTAAACATAATGAATGAGGACGGCCATTTTTCCTTCAGGCTTTGCACTTAGATGCTGGCATATATATACATACATATGTATATATATGTGTGTGTTTGTGAGTATACACATGTATATAATACATACATATATATATATATATAATACTATAATACATGCATATATATATATGTGTGTGTGTGTGTTTGTATTTCTATCTGAATAAATGCTATTCCCAGATTGAATAGGGGTTCCATTGCCGCAGGACGAGCCAGCAGGGGTGGCAGCCCCTGTCCTTCCTCTCTTCTTTACTCCAGACTTTAACATAACAAATGCATAATTGATTGAGAGGCTGACCTTCTGCTCCGCCTCTGCCACCTTGTCACACACCACACATATGACGTCATTTCCGCTCTTTGTTCCTTTATTACTCTCATGTGTGCATGTTTATATGCACGTATATACATAATATATGTACATACATGCATACATGCAGATAAAAATATGTGTGTGTATGTGTGTATGTGTGCGTGTATGTATGTATAAGCGAACGTACGCGTGTATACATATTTGTGTGTATGTATGTGTATATGTTTTTATGTACACTCTACGTATATACTCACGTATTTTAAATAAACATGTTTGCATGTATGTGTGTGTATATATGTATATGTATATATATATATATA
>NC_068991.1:1168450-1171131 GCF_001194135.2 Octopus bimaculoides | reverse complement strand
TCACCACCACTTCTCCCTTCTATTCGTGCTCTTACTCCTCCAGTCTTCCTCTTCTTAGATACAAAGAGAAAAAGAAGAGAGAGAGAGAGAGAGAGAGAGAGAGAGAGAGGCGGGGGAGGCGGAGTAAAAGGAGGAGGTGGAGGAGTTGGAGGTGGGAATGGGCGAAGTTAAGCGAAAGATATTACGGGTAGCTCTGGTGAACATTGATGGATTGATGGATGGGTTGGCGGGTAGAGGATAGGCGAATAGGTGGGTAGAAGGATGGATAATCGATAGGTGTGTGGACGGGTGGAATGGCGGGTGAATAAATGGGGGAGGGCAAAGGTAGATGGATGTTTAGATGGTTGGATGGAGAGATGAATCGATAAGTGGGTGGATGAATGGACGGGTGGACGGGTGGATATGTAGTTTCGATGGGTGGATTTGGATCGACGAGTGTATGTGGGTAGAAGCATGTGTAAAAAGATAAATATAGGGAAAGGTGGATTGATAGATGTAAGTATAGAAAGGTGGGGGGGGTGAATGGAGGAATGGGTGGGTGGCTGGAAGGGTGGACTGTTGCAAAGATGGAATAAGGGGTAGATGGATGAATGGGAGGATGCGTGGATAGATAGATAGATAGATAGATAGATAGATAGATAGATAGATAGATAGATAGATTGATTGATTGATTGATTGATGGGAGACGGGTAGCTGGCTGATTGGTTACCTGGCTGGCTGGACGGTTGGATGGATGGGTAAATCAGCCACTAATAAAGAAGAAAAAAAAGACATCTCTCAAACGATTGTATCTAAATGAGATAATGTATGTTATGAATTAAGTGCTGTTTCATTGCTCATTACCAGACGAGAAATAGATGGAGGTGAAGAGAGGAAAAGAGATGAGAGAGAAATGGTTGATCTGGTTCTGATATGATAGGGAAATTTAAGTGAAAACATAGACGGATATGTGTGGAAAAAGGGATGAGATTAAGTGTTGCTATTATAATGAAATTGTATCAGGGATATACAGGAAAGGCTTGAAGTGTTGAAGTTTTCGTTATTTTACAGAAATTGCGAAAAATTTATTCTCGGTGATAGATTTGTAGATTTCATTTAAATGGTGAGTAATGTTTTGATAGTCTGTAATAATAGCAAGAGATCTGTATCAATGGTATAGCCGGGTAGATGTTAGAATTAATGAGGTACGTTGTGGCATGATAGCGAAATCGTGAGAGATATATGTGGGAAAATAGACGGGTAGATGTGAGATAAGGGTAGCTATGAGAAATGTGTTGTGTCAGGTGTAATGACAATAAGTTGGGTAGCTGAATAAAATAAATGATGTGAGGAGTTACATCTCGGGTATTAAGAGAGGAAATTAGACGATGGTCTGAATCGAGAGAGTAAAAGACGTAGGCAGCTAAATATAGGAGCTGGTTAGATTAAACGGTTTTGGATACGATATATTTGGAAAATTGGTGAAAAAGTAAGTCGTAAATATGAATTAACGATGGAGGCGAGGGGTATCTCTGTGGCCAGTTGGTCAGTTGGTCAGTTGATCTGTTGCGGCTGAAGTCAATGTCGGCGTCGTCGTTGTTGTTGCTGTTAATTCCATATCGGCCAATACACAAATGATCAAAGGCCTTCCAATTGTGACCATCCTATATTTTTCTCCGACGAGCCATATAGGACCACATTATCGAATGTTATTTTTCATGGTGTTGCTTCTAAACCTTCCTCAAATGACACCTTCATAAAAAGAATATATAAGTAAACATTTGATGGCGTCATTCTAAACACACCATATCAGGGGAAAATACAGGATAGCCACGGTCGGAAAGCTTTAGGTCATCGACATGGAGGTAATAACAACGATAGCAAAAGAATTAGCAAACCTGTTGGAGAATGTCGAACTTGATGTGATCACACCTCGATGTCTGATGAAAGACGTGGAATGCAGTACAACCTCCATGTAACATAACACACACGCACGTGTGTGTGTGTGTGTGTGTGTGTGTGTAAATGTCAGTCTATGTATATGTGTTGAGAAATTGGAATGGTAAAAGCGGTGGATACAGAAAACGGGTGAAGTTAAATGGAAAAAGACTGAATTTGTGGTAGGATTCTTTGAACGGTGTCTTTGTACGTTTAGTGGCAGGAATTACTTTTATACCGTGGCACTAGAATAAGCAGGAATTCGGACTTGGTAAGAGTTTGTGGAATTTTCGCTTTTGAAGACAAAAGATTTCACATTAATGTCCTCATATACTTTGAAATCCGCTAGGTGTCACTGTGTTCGAATTCCTGGATTCCATAGTGTTATGGTATATAAGTAATTGCACCAACTAAACAGACAGACACACAACACACACACGCATATGTGCGTGTGTGTGTGTGTGTCTTTGAGAATGGTTAGCAGGTGTACATTGTACTCAGCCCCAGGAATTTCTTGAGATCTGAAAAATGTTTACATACTTCGAAGACTAAAATTCTCAGAAGGGAAGGTCACCTAAAAGAAACTTTGTAACATCTGAGAAAATACTCTTTCAGTAGTAATATGTGTGTGTACGTGTGTAGGTATGTATGTGTGTGTGTGTGTCTGTATGTTTATATGTGTATGTACATATGCACACACTCATTCACACATATGCATATATATATATGTATATGTATATATATATATATATATATATATATAT
>NC_068991.1:1164756-1168408 GCF_001194135.2 Octopus bimaculoides | reverse complement strand
TATATGTACACACACAAATACACACACATCATGGTTTAGTGCATTTGTACACAACTCTGAAGTCTAAAACTATTAGCAAATTTGTGTGTGTGTGTGTGTGTGTGTGTGTGTGTGTGTGCGTGTGTGTGAAAGTATGTGTATTTGAATACATATATATGTGAATGACTGTCTGCATGAACGTGTGGTTGTCAATATGTGCCTTTGTATGTGTGCGTGTGTGTATGCACTTGTGTGTATGTGTCTGCTTGTGTAATTCTGTCCCTGTTGTCTGCTAAAACAACACCATGCTTTACTGACAGACAATAGAATCACCAGATTTCATTGTCTCTGCAAACGTCACACTTATCTAACGTCTCACATATTTCCTTTTCTACTCCTTAGCTAATATTCTTTTCAACTCTAAGCACAAAGCCCGAAATATTTGGGGGGAGGGGGACCAGTCGATTACATCGACCCCAGTACGCAACTGGTACTTAATTTATCGATTGATCGATACACACATAAATACTTAGAAACACATCTCATGTACAGACGTCGGGTATTGTAATTTCAAACACTTGTGGTCCACGGGTACCTTCAGATTTGAAAGGTTGCCGTTACGGAGCTTTATATTTGTTAATAGTGGATTAAGTATTTTACCCTGCCCAACTAAGCCCTGAGTCCCTCTCTGATATCCCACCTTATTCATAACAAACGTTATTGTCGAGTTAATAAGACGGAAGTCATCGAAACGGTTGGACCACTTCAGAGGAATGCCTCCATTAACACCGTTGCGCTTAGCAGAGTGCCAAGACTTGCTGACATTTGGTCGTACGCGGGACTGTCTAAGAGATTTGATGACTCCAGGGTTACAGCCAACGCGCAAGGGGCTGATGTCAGAGCAACCGTCCGAAGAAGGTGGGTGTGTAGTCGACTGGGAGAGGGGGAGAGAGGGGAGAGCGAAAGTTTGAAGAGAACTGAAAGACTTGAAGAACATTCACACACACATACACACACACATACACACACGCTCGCTTGTATAAATTTGGCTGAAGGCAAACGAATGCTTTGTATAGTGTGACGTAGTAAACAATACCAATTGCTAAATAAAGATTCCATTAAAAGCGGCAGACAGAGATAACAGAATTGGTTTTAATGTTGCTTCCTGTCCTTGTTTGGCGTTTAATGGTGATTCCTCACACAAACTTCTGATAGACATGCGTAGCCAACAGGTGTACAACATAACAGAACGGGATGATTGTGAGGGCGTAGGGGTGTACGTATATATCTATGTGTCTATGTAGGTGTGTGTATGATTAACGCCAGTAAATTATCTATCTAGCTATACACACACACACACACACACACACACAAACAGGGAGAGAGAGAGTTAGACAGAAAGACTGACTGACAGATGAACAGACAGACAGACAGATACATACATACATAAATGCATACATACAGACAGACAGACAGAAAACAAGCAGATAGACAGATAGATAGATAGATAGATAGATAGATAGGTAGAGAGAGAGAGAGAGAGAGAGAGAGAGATAGTATCATTAAGTAACGATCTTCCCTTCTCGCACCTCCTCTGTTCCAATCCATTACTGGCAGACAAAGCCAGCAGCAATCTCATCACGGCCGATATTCTTGCGTTTATCTGTGTGTGTGTCTGTGTGTATTGATATGCATATCCTTTGCTCTTAAAGGATATATATATATAAATCTGTATGTGTACATATATATATACACACACACATACTAAAATATAATTTGTTGTATATTTACATGTATTTCTCTGCAAGTAGTTCACACGAGAGCGTATGTCGCGTGCGCGCGTGTGTCTGAGTACTTATTATTCTTTGTATGTTTTTTTTCTAATTTATTGCTTTTGTGTCGCAGTTGAGTGTAAAAATAAGAGGATGTGCCACAGAAGAAAGTGAACGACGATGGTAGAAGCGGGCGGGAAAGCGGGAAGGAGAACATCTCGCCAACGCTTGCATACATACTTATACACACATCCACGCCCCACGGAGGTGATTGTGACATAACAATAAATTTCGACATTTTTCCCCTCTACAATTGCTGTTTCTTCGAGATTTCCGCTTGCAAAAAAATGTATTCTCAATCATATCTATGCGCACAATACCATACACATACATATACTAACGTATACATACATATTCAGACATATACACATACCCTCGCGCGCACACACAAACACACACACACATGTCTACATATATACACATACTCATATTCATATCGAATGATGAGACATTGAAATTTTAATGGAAATGTATTTGATACCAGATAAGTTTTAAATTATTCTATATTCTTTGTATCGAAGCGTTAACCTTAGAAATTCTTCGGTTATGGCTGGAAGTTTATAGACAACTGTGAATAATAGAATTCCTCGTGAAATTGTATCTTATTTGACACATTTGATTATTGAGGTTGTGTCAAAGTCCACCTAGGTGGCATTGAGGGGTGCAGTCTTAGGATATAACAACTCTGAAAACTATAATCCTAGTTATATACTTGTGTCTTAATGTCAAGAAGTAAGCAGTCTTAACTATGCCACGAAATCTAATAAAGTTTATCGATTTTGTTCGAAAGGTGGCGAGCTGGCAGAAACGTTAGCACGCCGGGCGAAATGTTTAGTAGCATTTCGTCTGCTGTGACGTTCTGAGTTCAAATTCAGCTAAAACGTTGTGTTAACAACAAACAAGATGAGGACAAATATCCGTCAAATATCCGTCAAATGTAAATAATGTAAATTGTACAGTAAATTGTTCTCAGAAAATGGTACTCCGAGTTTCAGATAACCCACAAAGATGGATTACCATCTTCAGCCAATGTATACGATGTATATAGGGGGGTGTATGTGTGTGATGCTAAAGCATTCATTAATATTTGTTGTTTACATAATTTTTTTTACCTGTAATTTAATGGTAAGGACGAAGAGAGCCACGTGACCGAGTCATTTTAGAGACGGAAACTTTCACGAGATTCCGTCGGGACCATCGTTCTCATTTGAACCACAATAACTAAACGGTGGACGGTAAACTCTGCAGACTTTTTCCGCATTCCTTGGCATCAGTCGTATGAGAAACTTTAAAATATGGGTGAATCGCTGTGAACCGCTGTCATTTCTGACGGGCGCAAGCTCACCAGAGACCTAATGAAATAAAAGTCGGAGAAACCTTCAACAATTAAATAAAGATGTTTTTATTGTTTTAACATCAATAAATTATCAAATTTAATTAAAACTTTCCCTCATATTTAATTTTCTTTGCAACCAATCTTTCAAAGTAGTTTCAATGGAAATTTACTTATTTTTATTGTACAAGGCGGCGAGAAGCTGGCAGAAACGTTAGCACGCCGGGAGAAATGCTTAGCGGTATTTCGTGTCTTTACGTTCTGAGTTCAAATTCCGCCGAGGTCGATTTTGCCTTTCGCCCTTTCGGGGTCGATAAATTAAGTACCAGACTGATCGATATCACCGACCCAAGTAGATGACAGGTACTTTATTTTATCAACCCTGAAAGGAAGAAAAGCACAGACGGCCTACAAACAATAATAATGTTTGTGGTCAGTTGTGGAGCGAACGAAAGACTTAAGAAATTTAGTAGACGCACCTTGAGGGTGTGAGTGCCAAGCTGGAGAT
>NC_068991.1:1160550-1164746 GCF_001194135.2 Octopus bimaculoides | reverse complement strand
GAGTAGGGTGATGATGATGATGATGATGATGAATCACGAAGTCGACGACGATGATGGTGATGATGACAACGACGATGACAAGAACGATGACGATACCGAAATTGATGGTGATGAAACGAGTCAGTGAGTCAGTAGTTAAACGGATCTAATAGTCTGGTTGTGAAGTCGATTCTGTCTGTCTGTCTGTCTGCCTGTCAGTCTGTCATTCTGTCTGTCTCTCTGTCTGTCTGTATAAGTGAAACCGGACCATCTGATCTCACCTACCACCACCACCACCACCAGACAAAATGTACCTTCTCTTTGTTTTAATATATCTCATGTGTGTAGATTCATATATTCCTGTCTCCTGTCTGTCTCTCTATCTCTACGCAACGACTCTCTCTCTGTCTCTCTCTCTCTCTCCCTCTTGGTATAAACACACACACACACATACATACATACATATGTATATATACGTATATCTATTCATACATTTTATAGTTATATAGGTATATGTAAATACATGTGTGTATATATAAGTATACGTATGTATACGTATGTATATATACGTAAGACGAACTACTAGCGTTCTACCTCAGATCTGCGTTTGGCCGTACGGCTTTTGAATGTTGTTTTCACTGTCCATTTTTTCCTGTCTTGGTTTGTGTTTGCCACCTTGGAATCCTCTGTGTAGTGGGTTGATCCACTACTCAGGAAGAGACTATTCTAGAGTACGTTCTGTCTTATCTTCGAAACGTCTAGATAGAATAGAGACAGCTGATGAAGGGATATTCCAAGTGGCTTTCCGTTTTCCTATATGTTCGTTCCGTTGTCTGTAGTTTATTGTTCTAACGTCCTGTACCCTGATATGCATGTATATACACATGTAGATGTAAGTATGTACATATATGTGTGTATACATGTGTATATATATTCTTTGTATTATTATATATATATATATATATATATATATATATATATATATATATATATATATATATATATATATATATGTATGTATGTATATATCTATATATACAGATATATGTATATATGTGTGTATGCATGTATGTATGCTTATATGTATATATATGAATGTGTTTCTGGTTTGAGTATGTGGGTGTGGGTGTAGTCATACGTCTAAGAGCAGTGTGTGGCGAGGATGAGTTGTCTTGCTGTGCAGAGGTCCTCTCATGAACAAGACGAGATGAAGAAGGGAGGGAGAGAGGGAGGAGAAGCCAGCGTTGGGGCGGGAGGCGTTTAAGATGGGACTTTTGCAGATCGTCTTTCTGGTATGAATAAATATAAACAGACGAAATAGCTGGGAGGGGAGGGAGGAGTGGGCAGAAGAGACAGGGGTGGCAGGGAGAGAAGGGAGAGGTCAGAGGATAGAAGCGATAAGAAGGAGGAGGAGGAGGCGAAGTCAGGCTCTTTAAGCTGTATATCATGAGGAAGTGGGGAAGGAGGGGGAATATTGGTTTTTGACAAAGAGTCCCTAAAGGGAAGCAGGGAAAGAGAGAGGGAGAGTAAGAGAGAGAGGTGGAGAGAGGGGAAAAGTGAGAGGGTTTCTTTGCGTGTGTGTGTGTGTTCCTTATGCTGCTGACGTGTATATATATGCATGTCCGCCTGTATGTGTGCGTGTGTGCGTGGGGGAGCATGTGTATATGAATACAAGCAGCGTGTATACATATCTATACACGTATATATACACCGAGGTGTACACACTCCTGTTCATAACCATAGACGTCCTTTGATATTGGGCTGGCTTCAGTCATTAGACTGCGGCCACGCTGGGGCAACGAATGAATCGAGCCCACTATTCATTTTTCTTTAAAGCTTGCTACTTATTTTATTGGGTCTTTTTGCTGAACCGCATAGTTACAGGGACGTAAATCAACCAACACTACTGTCAAGCAGTGGGGGTGGGGGCAAAAAGACAAATACTCACACACACATACATACATACATATAAATACACGTATGTATGTATTTATATAAGTGTGTATGTGTGTGTGTGTACATAAAATGGCACAAAAATGCAATAGAGGAAAATAAAACATCCGGGCAGATAGACAATACAACGGCGGACGGGTCATTCGTGGCCTTCTTTCGTCAGTCAAGTTTCCAGATCGTCCTTACAGTTTCGGGCAGTTACACTTGAGACTGTTCAAATCTGGTTTCCCCACAAAAAGTCTAAGAGCATTAGATTTTTTGTAAGAAAGCAAGCGAATGTGTACGACAACAAAGAGAGAAGGAGAGAGAGAGAGAGAGAGAGAGAGAGAGAGAGAGAGAGAGAGAGAGAGAGAGAGAGAGAGAGAGCGAGAGAGTAGAATTGTAGAATCGTAGAATCATAGATTCGTAGAATTGTAGAATCGTATTCACAGTGTTGCAATGATCTGATTGATTAGTTTGCTTTATTTGCAGAGTGAGAGGACAAAGCGGGGATTTGAGGAGCAGAGAAGTGTCTTGTGTTGGTGAATGAGTCCCCGAAGTCAAACGGAATAGTTTCTTTCCCCTTTTAATGCAAACCAAAATGTTTGCTCTTGTATGTCTGAGATGTAATGGCAGTAAATTATTTTGCACAGAATTTGTAGAATGGAACTGGAGTATTTTATAACCGGAAGAAGTTGGCTGGGTTATAGGATACCATTGTAACTATGTAGTTTTTATGGGGTCGTCTGATTGGATTAGTGGAGATTACGAGAGCTAGCATTTATAGCCATTTTGAAGTTTTAATAGTCACAGGGAATCCAAGTTAATTGTTCTCTTAATACATACAGTGATTGAGGCTTCGAACTATTAAAACACAATGACATACAGTGAAAGGGTCTACTGTTTCAGAGGTCGATAAAATATGTCCACGGCATTACTAAGGGTTTACTTGAAACAACTCTGCCCCCATATAAATCTTGTGTCTATTTTAGTGATAATTGGTTCTTGTGGTTGTTGTTGGTGCTGTTGTTTAGTTCCAGAAATCCAGTTATGACTTTATATCAAGAACAACATTATATAATCTTTTCTACTCTCGGCACAAGGCCCGAAATTTTGGGGGAGGGGGCCAGTCGATTAGGTCGAGCCCAGTACGCAAGTAGTTAATTTATCGGCCCCGAAAGTATGAAAGACGAAGTCGACCTTGGCAGAATTTGAACTCAGAACGTAAAGACAGACGAAATACCACAAAGCATTTCGCCCGGCGTGCTAACAGCGTTTCTGCCAGCTCGCCGACTTCGATAACATTATATAATGTGATCATTTGCTTCGTTTCTCATTCATCAGCCGGTCCAGGAACCTGATGTGAGAAACATTTCCAGCGGGCCAAAACTCCCTCGGAAGACGCGTGACGTAACAGCGCACAACTAAAAGGAAAACGTTGAGGCAACGACACTGCTCCAAACACTGGCTAAATCTATTCCAATTCTGTACCACAGCTGATGAGTTTCATTAATACTTTTGCCTCATAATTTTCGACAGTCCTCCCCCCTCCCCACGACCACCATCAACGATTAATAATGATTCATTGTGACTCGAGGGGAAAGGGACCGTTCTTGTACCGAATAAGTGCTCGATTTTTCGTCTCGTCTTTAACCTTTAAATGTCGATGATGCTTCGACTCAGAAAGGGCTTCATGAAATCTTCAGTCGCTGAAGTACTTTAAGCATTAAGATATATATATATATATATAGCGTTGGTTCTTTATCTCATTACGAAATCCTTATATATATATATATATATATATATATATATATATATATATATATACATATGCATATGCATATATGGGTACAGGACGTTACCAACGGTGCACGTAACATGAAATACGTAACCAAACAAAGGAAAAACAAGGGAAATACATAAACAACAAGAAAAAAATGAAAAACAGGACAAGTTATCGGCTGTCTATCTACTCCTCATTTCGAATATGATTGTGTGTGTGTATGTATGTATTTGTGTATGTGTGTATTTGTTTGTGTGTTTGTCCCCCACCGACGCTTGACAACCAATGAATGGTTGTGTGTTTACGTCCTCGTAAATTAGCGGTTCGGCAAAAGAGACCGATGGAATAAGTACTCCGCTTACAAAGAATGTCCTGGGGTCGATTTGTTCGACTAAAGGCGGTGCTCCAGCATGGCCACAGTCAAAATGACTGAAAGAAGTAAAAAGAATTTATAAATGTATATCAGCTGTCTCTCCCCCTCTCTCTCTCACTCTCTTCCTCT
>NC_068991.1:1159629-1160001 GCF_001194135.2 Octopus bimaculoides | reverse complement strand
ATAGATAGATATCAATAGAAAACTGCAAAATTCCCAGAAGACTTTGAAATAATGAAAGTATGAGATGGGTGTGGGTTGGGGGGGATTTAAAGCTGATATTTAAAGAAATTGAAAAAATATATTTTAAAAGACTGGGGTGTGGTGAGAGGCTGGCGGTGACAGCGGTGGAGGTGGGGGAGGGGTGTATAAAGGATCCAGAATAACAATGTCGGACTGTTCTGTAGCATAGAGTAAGGGTTGGGGTTAGGGTACATGGGGAAGAAAGAAAGAAAGAAAGAAAGAAAGAACAAATGCAAGAAACGATTGGGGGGGGGGCATCCACCACCCCGCTGGCAGTCAGTGTTACTACGAACCTTACCCCACACAAAACGC
>NC_068991.1:1156259-1158575 GCF_001194135.2 Octopus bimaculoides | reverse complement strand
GTTGTAAGTGTTTATTGAGCGAAAACACCTAAAGCTCCACGAGGCTCCGGCAGGGGATGGTGGCGAACCTTGCTGTACTCTTTCACCACAACTTTCTCTCTTTCTTTCTGTTTCTGTTGTACCTGTATTTCAAAGGGGCCGGCCTTGTCACTCTGTGTCACGCTGAATCTCCCCAAGAACTACGTTAGGGGTACACGTGTCTGTGGAGTACTCAGCCACTTGCTCGTTAATTTCACGAGCAGGCTGTTCCGTTGATCGGATCAACTGGAACCCTCGTCCTCGTAACCGCTGGAGTGCTGCGAAGGATATATATAGATATATAGATATATTTATATATATGTATGTATATACACGCACATATATATAGATATGAAGATATAGATATATATACATGTATATACATGTATATATGCACATACATATATAGGTATATATATGTACATGTGCGTATTATATGTGTGCGTGTACATTTACATATATACATGTGTGTGTAATCATTATATTGTAATAAATACATAAAAGTGTTGAATACAAATTTATTTTGAAAGGGTGTGTAATCTAATGTATATTTATATGCTTTAATATATGTTAATATATGCAAATTAAAAATAGATTACATAACCGAAACTATGGTTTCACTCAGTCGGTCGTCTGTACACGTGATCGGATTTGAAAGAAATATAAGATGATTCACCAGCGGCTGTGTCAGGGGTGCAGAAGACGAATATCGCCTGCAAGGAATCAGAATGAAATGTTTACTTTTTTAATTCTCAAAGAATTTGAACATTTGTTAAGAAATCAAAATTAGTTCGTATCGTTTCTTCAAGGAACGTAACACTAGCCCCATTGCGCATCAACAGCTAATCCAATTACACAACAAACATCACTAAACATATTCTAGCAAACAGAGGACAATTACATTGTTCTCGGAAGAACCGGCCTTCAACAGAGTTGTTGAATGAACCATTAAATGTAGCAGATAGCAAGAGAGAATAAAATACTTAGCAAACAAGCAACAATTACACCCGAATAATACCCGGAAAGTGGATATTATATGGCCGAAGACACCGTACAAAACTGGTATGAAAATTAGTCTTGTGAGAAATTTCTTCTCACTGATCGGAAAATATTTTCCCGAATGGCGGTAAAGTCAATAAAATAGTAATGTACGTTACAGTTGCCATGCGTTTTGCTGGAAGATAGAGTTTTGCTCTTTAAAGAACAAATAAGTAGAGGGGAAAAAGGGGTTTATTTCACTTATTGTATTCCCCATGAATAACATCAGCAAACTGGCGAAGGTTTATGGAGCATTCTCTCAAATGACGCCTTACACCAGACGAAAGCTCGTGCGGCCATCATAATAATGACATAATACTTTCAAATCATATTTGAATAGCTTGAAGCACAAAAAAGAAGCCACCAGCATCTTATAGAGATAGTGTTAGGCAAAGTGCTGGTATTTGTGAATTAATCAAAGTCCTGCAACTTCGGCATCACAGAGAAGTTTCACGCCGTGCATCGCCCTACTGTTACGACGACCACCACCACCACCATCATTACCATCACTACCAGCATCATTATTGTTATCACTGACATCAACATACTAGAATCTTCCTTGTGAATTCAAAAAAGGCCCTCATCCGACTCCATTCTCTGATGCATAACAGATGATAACCAACGATTTGCGCCAATTACGCCACCTACAGTCATTTTATTACTTTTCAAACTGTCCGCGTCTACGGTCGACTGACCAAGCGAAACCACGATTCGGATTATGTAATCCCTGTTATATCACTCCCATACACAAACACACACGCACACACATACATACACACACACGCACGCACACACGCACACACTCACAGACGTATGTAAAATGAGATTTTACACCGACTTTACTCCGAGTTTCCTATTATCGCTTTTTCACATGAATCTGAGTAAAATCTCTATTTTTTATTGCTACTATTAACTCTATCTGCACGAGAGTTATACGAAAATTACAACAAACAAAACAAAAAAAAAGAAAACAACACAAGTTTATATATATATATATATAATATATACGTACTTGTACTTATACAAATATGTACACAAACTTACTCATACATGCCCATCTACATATATATGTATATGTGTGTGTGTGTGTGTGTGTGTCTGTGTAGATATACGTTTACATAATTTATATATATAGAGAGAGAGAGAGATAGAATCATAAATATGTGTATGTATGTATGTATATATTCATATCCATATATATATATATGTGTGTATATATATATATATATTTGTATATATACATATACACAGATATAGATA
>NC_068991.1:1153731-1156063 GCF_001194135.2 Octopus bimaculoides | reverse complement strand
AGAGAGAGAGAGAGAGAGAGAGAGAGAGAGAGAGAGAGAGAGAGAGAGAGAGAGAGAGATAAAGGTGTAGAAAGAGTGAGAGTGAGGGTGTATTACCCACCTACCCACCCCAAAAATAAACGTCTTTGAAATCCAGCAAACAGAGACCATGTCATAATGTCATAACACATAAAATAAATGTTCATAATGCTTACAACATGTTTAACATGTGCTCAAGAAATGCCTAAGTTGTTGTTATTGTTGTTGGAGGGATGATGATTGTTGTTATTGATTTTATTGTTGCTGATGCTGTTGTTGTTGTTGTTGTTGGTGTGTCTGCTGGCTGTGTGTGTTATTGATGTGGTTGTTGTTACTGTTGTGGTTTTTATTGTTATTGTTAGCGGTGTTGTTGTATTTGTTGTTGTAGTTCGTTTTGTTATTGCTGTCACTGCTGCTGCTGCTGCTGCTATTGTTGTTGGTGCTGTTACTTTTTTTGTTCTTGTTGCTGTTGTTGTTTTTCTTGTTGATGCTATCGTCATCGTCGTCATCGTCGTCATCGTTGTCGTTACTGATATTGTCGTCATTGTAGTTTAACCCTCGGCCAGTCATTACGGATTAGACATATAAACAAAAGTGATCCAACTGTATTTTTCCTCTCTACAGCCAACACTTGAACTACATTATTCAATATGTATGAATATGTTTTTTTAATACGATGGGAGTATAAATTGAAGGGGATTTGTCTGCTACTTCTAGCAGGTCTATCAATCATTTAGACAAATTTTGATGGGTTCACATCCACATGATTGAAAACTGCTTGAAATAGCAACCAGAAATAGCTGAAATAGCTGCCAAATCCCCTTCAAATCATACCCTACTGTTTTAAATTCTGAGTATATTCAATATAGGATACAATGTAAGATGCTGGAATTCCAATGTGATGAAGGCTGGGCACTGTTGAGGAGTTTGGTGAAGGAAATGTGCTGCCCTCTGTTGAGGGAAGTAGTGCCGATAACTTATCGATACAACCACAAGTATAGCTGATGGTTCCGGCGAGTGCACTGGGCAAAGATCTGGACCTAAGTGCATCAAGCAAACAAGTTGGTGTCATTGAGGCCCATTCTGATGTCCAGGACCACTCTGGTGTCTGATCGTCACTGATAAAGTAAAAGTAGTTTATATATACGAGACGTGTGGAGTGTAGTATGATGTCCAGAAAGGACTTCAGGGCTTTTTATAATAGGTTTAATGATGCTGTGAGATTCTGTGACCTCACCGTCAAGTGTTTTTCCTTCTACTGTAACTGCTACAATTTTATCAAGTGTTGAGCCATGAATTGGGTGTCAGAGCCGCCTGAACACCATTATCGCTCCACCCCCCCGGCAAAACACTGGCACCGGGGTTCCTACATGCGCAATCCCAGCATATATAGATTAATAGGGAGCCTCCTAGACCCATATATATATGCGTGTGTGTGTGAGCATGGATGTATAGACATACATATCTATCTATCTATCCATCTATCTATCTATCTATATATATATATATATATATATATATATATATATACACACACACATACACACATACATACATACATACATACATACATACATACATACATACATATACAGGTGCAGGCACGGTTGTGTGCATAATAAACTACAACGTCTCGGGTTCAATCCCCGTGTGGTACACTGGACAAGTGTCTTCTACAATAGCCCCGAGCGGAAACTGAGTAGAAGCTTTGTTATATATCTATGTGTATGTGTGTGCATGTGTGTGTGTGTGTGTGTATGTATATATATGCGTGTATTTAACCTATCTACAAATATGTATGTATGTATAACTATAAATATTAATATGCACATACAGATATATGTGTGTGTGTATGTAGTATATGTATGTATGTATATAGATGTGGACGTATGCATATCAAAGAAAGTGATAGAGGGAGTGGATTGTGTGAAAAAGGAGGAGGCGGGGAGACGGCAAACATAAGAGAGATAAAACTAAAGACAAACGACGGTGCATGGGGTGGAGGGGATTTGCACGGTTTCGAACCTCAGCCAGTTAGATGAGCAATCACCTTGGAATGTCAAAACGATCACTTCAACACACAACACAACACACAACACAACACGTATCCTCCTTTTTGAAACCACCACCACCACCACCACCACCTCCACCACCGACGCCGCCACCGTCATCTTTATGTCGCTCTCATCCCTGTTGCTGCCTTTCTTTCTCCCTCTCTCTCTCTCTCTCTCTCTCTTCTCCTACTCTCTCCTCTGCCCACCACCACCACCACAAGCGATCTTAATGTGATGCTGACACACAGATTGTGATGTAG
>NC_068991.1:1152095-1152974 GCF_001194135.2 Octopus bimaculoides | reverse complement strand
TATATATATAAATATATATATATAATACAAATGAATATAAGCATATGCATGTATACATACATATGTGTATATACCTACATCTACATGTATATATAGATGCATATCCGGGTACAGAATATTAGAAAAATAAACGGGGACATAAAAACAAAACGGACTTAGTTTACAGACAACAGAACGAACACAGGAAAACAAACAAGCCACGTATGGAATTATTCCTTCATCAGCTGCCTCTATTCTAAAACTTGGCGTTTCGAAGATAAGGCAGGACGCACTCTTAGAATAGTTTCTTCCTGGGTAGTGGATTAACCCACTAAACAGAGGATTCCAAGGTAGCAAACGCAAACCAAGACAGGAAAAATTGGACAGTGAAAACAACATTAAAAAGCCGTAGGGTCAAACGCGATGGGATATTGAAATTTACGACACTATAGTAAAGCTTCACCGTGTATATACTGGCAAAGACGTGTGAGGGCAACAAACATAAAAAATTCCATCTTACCTCCAGGAAGAACATTAGATAAATGGACAACCCAGAATTCGGATAATCCAGTACCTAGGTTTCAGACTCTTCAAATACGTTTGTTACCGTAAATTTGATGAGTCTTCTTCAGCTAGATTCAGCTGGACAATATTTCAAATGTTGCTACCTCAGTGCCAGAATAGTCGCCTGAACGATTAAGACGTTAACAGAAACCGAGAACAGTGAAAAAGTTTTCAATGAAAAAATTAAAATTTGCAATACAAGTGTATTACTTTCCAGTCAAGTAAAGCACCGTAAAGGTAGAAGTATGAATGCAGAATAGTGGTACAACAAGGCACCAATGTTTACTGGAAATAGCAACCAATAAATTTACGACGTTATAGTAAAGCTTCACTGTA
>NC_068991.1:1148498-1151425 GCF_001194135.2 Octopus bimaculoides | reverse complement strand
TCTTCATTTTCTTTTCTTTATCCGACATGAAATCACACTAATCCCCCCCTCCATCACCACCACCACCGCCGCCACCTTCTCTGCCCTAACCCCTACAGCTATTTTCAGCCCCATAAAACCACTTCAAAGAAGACATTCCAGAACTCAACTCCACAACTGGTGGTAAAAGTTATAGGGAAATATAGAAATGGCGGCGGCGATGGGGGTGATGGGTGTGTGATGGTGGTGGTGGTGGTGAGAGGGGAAGAGGAGGATGAGGATCGATAGGGAGGAGGAAGCGCAGAGGGGCGGGAGATAATATATAGATCAATAAATTATATATAAAGCTGTGATGGAATGTGCACTGATATTAACAACAACAACAACAACAACAATAATGATAATAATAATAATAATAATAATAATGATGATGATGAGGATGATGAGGATTTTTTTTTATTTGCCATCAGGGTGATATTTGAGGGGGGGGGCGACAATACAAAGACGGACATAAAGTGTGGGGATTTGCATAGAGTGAATAAGATAAAAAAAAATAAATACAAATAATAATAATAATAATAATAATAATAATAATAAAAGACCTGCAGCGACGGCTTTATGTGCCTGCTGGCGTTCCTTTCTTTCACCTCAGCTGCATCTGGCAAACGCAGAAGTTTTCGCATGAAGTGGTAACTGGGAAGAAATAGCAGCCAAATCTCGTCGAGAACGTCTCTTCAAATAGAGAAGGACAAATTGGATAACGTAGTTCTAGAGATACAAATGAGATGAGATGGTCATGGCTAGAATGCCCTTTGTCATGCAGTATGTGTCTGTGTTAGGTCTCAGCAACAGTGAGGGATTCTAAGGGGTCAGTCGACCAGCCTGCCAGACATAGTAGCAAAATCGCCCTCAAATCACACGTTAACGTCTCAGATAAGGGAAGGATACATTGGTGCTGTGCTAAAAATATGGGATGGTCACGTTTGGATTATGGGTCAGCTGAATCAACTCTGACCTGGGGCTCTACAATAGCACAACAACAACAACGACCACAAATTCCCCTGGTCAATGCGAAAACCTCTACCTGGTCAATTAGCCAGCCAGACATAGCAGTCAAATCTCCCTCAAGTCTCTACCGCCTTTAAAAAAAAGGGAAGGACGAACACAATTGTTACTGAGGTTCTAGAGAGACACACTGAATAACAAGTGACGGTCGTGGTTGGAATGTCTTTGATGTTTAGTCTGCTTGATCATGGGTGACCTGGGGGGGGGGGGGGTTAAACGAATTACAGTTAATCTCAATACAACCATCACCATCATCACTACCATCACCATCATCATCAACATCATCATCATCGTCGCCATCTCCACCACCATCACTGCCATCCTCACTATGACATCATCACCATCATCACCAACACCACAACCACGTCAACCACCATGTCATCATCACCCTCACCGCCACCACCACCGTCCCCATCACATCCCTTACCACCATCACCACCACCTTCATCACCACCACCTTCATCACCACCACCACCACCCCCGTCACAACCACCATCGCCACCACCATCGCCCAAAGCAATCACTGTACCCCTATCTCTAATCCACCGTAAAAATACCCCTCTCATCTTTGTCCCCCTCTCCTCTTCATCATATCACTGGAATGTCTCTTAATGTCTTGGTGACCATCACCCTGTAATATATATTATGGAGTGGGTGGGGTATACAAGAGACATGTAACTGGGGTGGAGAGAGAGAGAGGAAGGAAGAGGGATAGAGAGGGAGAAAGACAGAGAAAAAAGGAGATTGTTATAGAAAGATAGAGGGAGTGGGAAGAGAGAGGGAGTGGGAAGAGAGAGGGAGGGTGCAATGATAAAGAGAGACAGAAGTAAGGAAGTAATGATGAGAGAGGGAAAGAGGGGGTGATAATGTGAAAGAGAGAGAGAGGGGGAGAGAGGGAGAGGCAAAGATAAAGTGAAAGTGAAAGTGAAAGGATCAAAAAGACAGGCAGACAGACAGATGAGGCAGACAAAAGGAAAAGTTATGACAAAGAGATGAAATATGTAGAGCGGAGTTATGGTGACGTCATGGCGGTGACGGTGACCATATCAGAGCACATATCTTCGTCTTTAACATTCCCTCACCAATCAACCGTGACAGATAATCTTTTGTCATGGGGGACATGTTGCTTGCTTCATATATTCCCCCACCACCTCCCTCACGCTCACTCATTTCTTTTTCTTTCTCTCTCTCTCTCTCTTTATCTGTCTCTCCTGCCCATGTGCGTGTGTATATGAGTGTGAGAGAGAAAGAGAGAGACGTGTTCGCATTCCACACCTAATGACTATTATAACAGCCGTATGATGTGTTGCATGTCTTTTCAACAAGTGATACATATTTGCCAGGGAAAATGCAATTTTTCGTATTTTATTTACATAGATAGATAGATAGATAGACAGACAGACAGACAGACAGACAGACAGACAGACAGACAGATAGATAGGTAGATACATTCATACATCCATACATACAATGCACACTTACATATTCCTTTTTGTTATTTCTTGCATCGTGTTTTTTTTTTGTACTTCCCATTGCACATAAAACTGTCTCCGCGTGTTTCGTGTGCGTATGTACGTCTCAATGGACGGGTGGGTGGATATATTTATTTACGTATGTATTTATGCATATATGTTATTATTTAGGTTTACTTGCGGAACCGGTTTTGTAACCAACATTGAAGCCCCACTGGAATTCCATCAACATCAACAGGATGGGAGTCAGTATTGGGAGTCAGCGCATGTGCAGATCTCTATGGTTTGTTTAATGTACGTAATCTCATACATTTAGCTGCATGTCTGGACATGTACAAAAACGCAAAACTTTTAGAAACGCTTACATATGCATGTGTGTGTGTGTGTGTGTGTGTGTGTGTGTGTGCTTAT
>NC_068991.1:1147149-1148247 GCF_001194135.2 Octopus bimaculoides | reverse complement strand
AAAAATTTTCACTTAAACACAAAGATGAAAGCGGGCAAATGATTAAAATTCCCCAAACTCTGTATCAATGACGAAAATAATCGAAACTTGAAAAAGCTAGACCCGTCTCTCCGTGAGTTCGAACTTTGAGAAAAAACTTTTAATTCATCTTCAGCGAGTCTTACTGACTGCTATATTTAGTATGCAGGTAGTGCTTGTTAGTACCTTTAATTAATAATTGATAATTTTTTTTACCGTTATGGGTTTTTTTACGCATGCTAAGCCACTGATATTATTATAAACAATAATGTGTATGCTTGTAAATATGTATATACATATATATGCTTGTAAATATATATATATGTGTGTGTGTGTGTGTGTGTGAGTGTGTGTGTGTGTGTGTGTGTGTGTGTGTGTGTGTGTGTGTGTGTGTGTGTGTGTGTGTGTGTGTGTGTGTAAATATGTACATATTGAAAACAGGCGCAGGAATGGCTTGTTTCCTAACTACATGGTTCCAGGTTCACCCTTCCAATATTAAATTTTCTGTGAAAGTTTCCAGTTGCTGCAAGGATGTTGCGAGGTGTAATATCTATGCCTCCATTCATCTTCCCACACAGCCTCACACTCAACATGGAGGCCTGCATCAAGTGCCTGGAGAAGGTAGTGCTGCCCTGGGTCAAGAGGGTAGCTGCTGGAAAACCCTACGTCTGACAACAGGACGCTGCACTATGTCACAGGAGAACCCAGTCATGGCTATCTGACAATTTCTGCGACCACATCACCCCAAACATCCGGCCCCACCTAACTCCCCAGACTGCAATCCCCTTGGTTATTATGTGTGGGGCGCAGATGAGTGAGAGACCAACAAAACTCCATGTAATACCAAAGATGAACTGAAGGCAAGAATTATGGCAGCATTCACCAACTTAAACAAGGAAACCGTCCAGAGGAGTTGCAGGAGATTCCGAAGTCGTCTGGGGACCGTGGTTGAAGCCAATGGCGATTTTATTGAATAAATTTATTCTTTAGTATTTCAAGATATTTTTATGTAATTTTGGTAAATATATCTGTTAAAATGAGATGCCAGTGTTATTTTCATTTTTGTGTAATTTAGACGAC